>NW_024541381.1:0-86900 GCF_016758755.1 Suillus discolor
GATCAATTTGCTATATCTTGCAATATCCATCTGCATCTGAACTGTCATGCAGGAATTTGAATGATAAAACGAATTTTCCAAATCTGCAAGAAGACCCACTGGGATTTTTATATGCCTTTATGAGTACATCAGCCAAGCGATCACACGCCATCACCAGATCAGTGTCTAGGTTGGGGGAAGGTATGACTGGGCCTCCTCCAGTCTTCTCTGCCTTGAATTTCTGTTTGGTATATTCCCCTGCTTCATAAGTCACAGTCAGGGCCCAAGTGCACCAGATGTTTATGCTATCAGGAGTGGAAGGGGAAGAACCGTTCATGCTGGATGTTAATCTTGGGAAATCAGACGCTGAATGCTGGATGTCCGGACTTTGGTATTAAAGGGGGTGGAGATAGAGAGGATCAGATAAGGGAGCCTGGGATAATTTTGGCTGTCAAAGATATATTATTATCCATTGCTCAATGAAATACTACCTGATTGGAAGTGTGCTGGTCATCAGATATTCATTTGTCGACTCCCGGGTCCCGGAACTCGGAAGTCGGTACAGTTGACCCAAATTTGGGTGGTCGGAACTTGGCATCTCGTAGGGCAACACAAGCTTCGCACCGCCATGTCAGGAGATCACCTGCTGCTCCGGGAACTCGGTAACTTTGATTTATTACCTCCTCTGAGTACGGTTGACTCACATTTTGGTGGTCAGAACTTGGCTTCTCATAGGGCAACACAAGCTTCGCACCCCCGGATTACATTCGCATCTTCGCACCCCGGATTCCACATTCTGCAAGACAACCTGTGCACCATCAAAGGCCATGTCAGGAGATCACCTGCTGCTCCAGGAACTTGGTAACTTTGATCTATTACCTCCTCTGATTTGGTTGATGTACAACTACCTCAGCTCCATCATGTCTACAATTATGATACACATGGGCCCACCCATCTATATTTTACACCACCCTTGGCCCACCCGTCTAATACAACATCCCATACAACACCCTCGGCCCACCCGTCTAATACAATATTTTATAATACCCTCGGCCCACCCGTCTAATTTAATATGTGTCTGGGCCCACCTGTGAATGTGATAACAAGTACCTACCCATCTATCTCATACACATCTACCTTAATACACTCATCTGCATAATATCCAACTACCTCGGCCCACCCGTCTACCTAATATTCATGTACATTGGCCCACTCATCTACTCTATATATTCCCTGCATGGGCCCACCCGCCTCCATCGGGAATAATTTGCCTCCCAGCCCATCTGTCACAGTCGAGGATATTTTTATCATGGGCCCATGGTCCGCTGGCCTGTATCATACGGGATATTATGCACGTCCGTTCCCTCGTATTATACGGAGATAGGTCACTGTAATATGTGTGTTCACGGGGAACTCAAAGTCAGCCTGCGAAACCATCTATCCCAATGTATGCTTACAAAAGTAACAGGAAGCCCATGCACGACACCAAGAGGAGCTCAAGCATCACATTGAACAAGGTTGTGAAGCACTTGATCCAACCAACTGTAAGCAGGTGTCGATATACAAACAATACTGCAGCATACTTGTGAGAGTTATGAACAGCGACTGGAGCAGTAAGAAGCAGAACTAATTAAGAATGCTGCCGAAGAGTTGGCACAATGAGAAACAGAACTAAATGAAAAGAATATCAAAGAGGTGAAGCAAGGAGACAGACTGACAGGGGGAATTGCTAACATCAGAATAGTCACAAGAATGTGACAGAATCATGCTTGCTGAGATGGAATGAAGTTTACAACTGGAAGTAGGGAAACTCAAGGCAAGCATCTGATAATATGGTGTGAGCATATATACTGAAAAGTCACTTTAGGCAGAAAAAGAGAGTGATTTTGTTAACATAGAGACAATTTTTGCAATGTGGTAGACAAGCAGAAGAGGAAACAGAAATGAACATAGATTCTGCCCCCAGGGACACTGGACAATGCAAAACACCCCAAAGGCCTTTGTCCGGCACACCATGCCTCAATGCAATCAAAAAGATCAAGAAGATATGTGGGACATTGTGTAGGACACACTTAGTATCAATCATAGTGGATGTGAGTACTAGACGTGGTGGGAGCTCGTTTTAACTTACACCACATAAGATTGTCCTGCAGAAGCAAGTCCAGAACAGTCACCCACAGTTGAGCAGGAGGCACCGTATCCATGACCTGGTGATACCTCCTCTATGTCAACCATGGAGAATGCAATCTCCAAAGGCATAGATAGAGGTGGTGTTGAGACAAATCCTAATTGATAAAGAGTTTCTGGCAACCATGAAGTGTAGTCCCTGATGGAGAAATACCAAGGATCAAGAAGTTTGGATGGAAAGGGCTACAGAACCAAGTCACAAAAGAGACTTCATTCTTGTAAGCCATCATCTTGCCTTTGATCTTGCAAATGGGTCTAAAACCCCCTGGAACGCAAAAGTTCTTCATCTCCTGTTCGAGGTATTGCAAGAGAGGTGCACTCAAGAGGAGTGGCCATTCCAAAGGCTGGATAGGTACTACGAAGTGCTAAAGGAGTGCTACAAGCAGCTGCACACCATGTGGAGAATCACACAGCCAAAGATCACAGAAAAGGGAGTATTGGAGACTGGAAAGGAGGTGGAGGAGAGGCTGGTGACAAGGAAAGATGAAACTCTCAAGAATGTTTGTTAATCAACTCGTAGGTGAAATGTATGTCTGCAGTCTCAAGGTCACCCTGATACCTAACACCTCCATAGAAATATGTCCAAAGAATGACTGTTCTCAACACCTGGGTGGCACCATTCATATTACTAATTAGTAATAGTACTGTGTACCTGTACTTGTTACTAATTCATAAGGATTATCTATCTGCTATGCTACCAGCAATAATACCAGCACTCATGAGTCCCTTGGGCGATTCTACCACCATAGCTGCCTACTATAATGGGAGGACTCTATCAGGTAAGTCTGAGCTTGTCGTCACTGCCGCAGCTAATGTAAAAATAGCCTTTGGTGCTGTCCATTCCCACCGCTATGCTTCTCGTAAGCTTCTGCTCATCGTCCACTACAATGAGCTCGTTCCTTCCCTTCTTCTACCCCCAATTTCCAACCAATTTTTAGTGGGATTTATGCAGTGTGTATTCACTGTCCTTCTGGACGTGCTCCCTCCCTCTCCCACGCTGCTGGACCCATGATCATTGTGCTATTTCGCTGGGTTACGAGGGATGCTCAGTGCGGGCCAGTCTTTACAGTGAGTTCCTTCTATAACCTCTGCTACTCAATGCCCACAGTGAGCTCACTCCTCAGCCTCTCCCGCCCTCATTTTCCATCCGGTCTTTTGCAGACCTCTTCTTCAGTATAGCTGGCAGCATACCAAGCACATCCACTGTCTCTACCGCGTGGTTGGACCCATTGTTGACACGCTGTCTCATTGGTTGAATGATGGACGACTTGGAATTAAAGCGCGACATGAAACACTTTCCCTTCAACATTGTTGACAAGGACAACACATGCCAATTTGTGAGTCAGACCTGTGAATGCTCAGCGCGGGTCGGTCTTCACAGTGAGTTCCTTCTGTAACCTCTGCTGCCCTCATTTCTCACCCTTTTCAGATGTTTCTCTTGTTTTCTGTGGTTAACGACCTTCTCATTGCTATAGTCAACAAGGTATGTGCTCTAATATACAATGTTCTCTAGTGCTATGTTGACCTACATGTGGTGCCAGAGGTCCTTGGGGTTCCCCGGGACATTATGTTCGTTTATCGACACCATTGCTGGTGTACTTGCTCCCACGCTCGAGCTTCAACATTGTCAGCATGCATTGCAAGCGTTCTAAGCTCTCAACTGTTGGCAAAGTTAAGGAGGCTGTTGTGCAGTCCACCGGTAATCTCAGAACTGTGTGCTCCAACCTTATGAAGTTGCGAGCCGATCACATAGCATTTGAGAGGGAGCAGGTCCAGAGTCAGCTAGGTGGGGTTTTTCCATTCTTTGACTATTTTGTTATTTTGCTCATTTGTCAAACAGCCACCGATATTACTGCAAGACAGCTCCTTGTTGAGGCTGCACTTGAGGTGGGCACTGCGAATGATGCGAACACCGACCCTCAGTATCTGGACCACCCTGACTACCCTGACATGGACTTTGATATGGGTCAAGAAGAAGACTATGTAGATGAGGAGGATGGGTCACAGGAGGAAGAAGATGAGGCAGTGTTGGAAGGAAATACCACGAGTACATATGAAGGTTCAGCGGTTGATGCTGCATGGGCTCACATCGTATATTGGTAAGTTTCCTTTTTTCATGGTTTTTACAAATAACGGTTTGTGCAGTTTGCAAGGTAGACATCGCCACCGCTGGCCACCGCGCAGTCGACTCCAGTGCAACCGTCATTGTCACAGTGCATGGATGTCTCAAATGCCAGCACTCGTTGCAAGCTACTTGCGCTGGAAGCACCATGAAGCCATGCCCACACTTAATGTCGAAGCTGGAACATTCATGTTCCATGTCAGCACAGTTGATATTCTAGGTACATTTTTTTCATGCCTAAGATCACAGTGCCACTCATAAAGTACAGCATCGATGTCTTTGATGTCAGTCCAGCAAGCTGCTGACGAATTGGCCAATGTGTCACTCATCAATATCGGACTCCTCAGGTGTTCCCCCATTCAGCCTAAAATCGCTGTGTCCCTTCAATGCCTTGAGTTATATCATCAAATCCACCGACACAAACCTTCCTTCAGTGTGCAGGCAATGGTCAAAGTACTCTGTGCCCTTCACAATGTATGTTTTTTGTGATGTGTAGCTATGTTTTATTAGGTTTCTACTATTAATATTGCATTCTAGTGCTCATATTTCCAAGCATTGCGGGATCAATTTGCCATCACTTTCGATGTCTATCTTGATATCTTATGGTGCGTTCAAGAATTAGCTAACACTGCATTGAAGTGTGATACTCCTCATTGGCGCATGCTTCACTTGTGCCCTGCATGTAACCACAAGGTAAATATTTATTGTTATTATATGATGGTGAGACATGAACCACACTACAGCAAGAGAATGAGCCGACCTTGATACCTGCGAGGATGGACAGCATGGATGGCAACAGCTCATTGAAATGGGTCGACAGCTCCGGACATGCTGATGAGCGCATCTTCAAAACATCATATTTGATACTTCCTGACGAAGTTGACATATTTAAGGATGATGTGTGACTGTGGCCAGGAACACTGAGCAGTCACTAGTAACACATCAGGAGGGGCTAGTCCTGCTGATATCTCAGAGACGGCATGCACTGACAATTGGAAGACCGCAAACACAATTTCTGACAACACTGTCAAAGTATTTGAGCAAACAGGTATTTTCATTAGTGCCTGTCGACACAGCATGGTCCAGACCTTGGTTGAGATGTGACGAAGCGGAGAACTGTGAGCCTTCTTCTAGCCCTTATTCATAATTTGATGTCAACAATTTTATAGTGCTAAATATGCTCTTGCAACAACAAATAAAGTTCTTGATGTTTATGGTTCGAACGGAGTAACAGGATATGACATCGGATGTTCCTATCAGAAGACCATTGATGCCAGCTCTATCTCTGTCAAGGCACACTCCAACCATCATCGCTTCATCATCAACTCATTTCATGGACATGCCCACAACTGCCATTGTCAACTTTGGTTCCATCCTTTATATCAACATGGCCTTGGCCTCGAGGACCTTGAAATGTGCGAGCGCGTATTCTCTGCGTCAAATGCCGTAGCTCCTGTCATCCACCACGCATCTTACTTTCACTGGCTTCAATTTATCGACCTCCACTTTCAGCAGTGGGATTCTGATCAGTACCTGGAGCTAAGTATGTTTTATTATATTGTTAATGTTCTTGAATTAATGATTGACTCTCAAATTCTAGGTAAATTTTTGTATAATAACTACAAGCAAGCGCTTGCCATAATCGATGACCTAAGTCCGGCTGCCGAGGAACTAAAATTAGTGCTGAATATCTCGGACGAAGACTTTGAGCGCTGGAATATGGAGGAGTTCAAATTTCTGGAGACCCTGACAGAGGAAACAGATGAGGACGTTGAGGCGATGACTTATGTGGAAGCATTACAATCACTTGCCAAAGCTGAGTAAGTCAGCATCTGTTAAATTTTAGATCATGCTGACACTTGTGTTATTTCAGAGCTGCATATGGCAGTGTCACGACGGTGCAATTTCTGACTTATACACCTGTAGATTTCACCCCTACTCACGGTCTCCAAAAAAACCAACAAGCCTTCGCGAGAGCTCGAGAAGCCAAATGCCATGCAGCTCATTGCAAGTTGGTTCTTGAAATGAACGTTGTTGATGATATCGAGCATCGCATGGGAATTACTGAAAGATGGCAGCCACAGGATATGAAATATCAGGAGGGTCTAGCATATCTCACCAACCGGCAATTCATTCGTGCGATTGAGCAGTTGCAGGGTCTTGTCGTTCAGAGGCTCTTTGAGTTGGCCAAAGCAAACATTGCTGGCACAGGTGTGTAATTTTCGTTTACTTGACATTATTCTAACAAAAACATGAAGGTTACAAACTTCGTCAACATATCTCGAATGCTATCACTCGCTGGTCAGCAGCCATCCGAAGAGCTCTCAAAAAATATAATCAACTTGCCATTGTTCAAACGCCGCCACGAGAAGTCATAGAATACAGCAAAGTGACATCATATGCTTGGCTTGGCGAGTTCGACCTCCTCAAGAATTCACGTCATTGCATACTTGAGAAGCCATGGGCGTCCAAAGGAAATCGTGAGGTCGCAAACAATTTCTTCAAAATTCAACGTGCTCATGAAGAAATTCAACGTCTCAATGTCGAGGTTGCACGACTATCTGCTTGGGTAGATGATGAAGATGCGCACTTGAAATCGACATTCAAATCATTGGTCGAATCAGATCCAACACTTTCGCACGAAATCTCTTGCATGTACGAGGAGCGCAGATGAGTGAATGAAGTGCATCACAGAAGGATTCAGGCTATTCGTGATCTCTCTGGTTACTGTGGATTGTGGGGCATAGAGATGAGAAGCATTGATGATCACAGAGGTGGAGATGCAGATGAGATGATGGAAGATTTAAGAGGTACTAGAAGTATTGAGGCTGACGAGGATGACGCACTTGGGGACAAGGCTGACCGTTTAGAAGCTTGTATGATTTAGTAGAGTACTGCATAGACAATTATATGCATGGATTAAAACATTGACTCATTCAAGGTGTGATTATTAGCGGTTCAGGTTTACATATGCATATACGGTTTGTGGCTAATGTAGTGCAGAAGTTCATTGATAGTGCGGATGCGCTCATGAGAGAGGGATTCTTTGAACAATTAAGAATGTTGAAGGTGTCTGCCATCGTTTGAAGAGCGAGTTGTGAGAGTGAGATGTGAGTCCGACTTAATTAAAAGTGGCAAGGAAGGCGCATAGTATATGCATTTGGTGCGTGACTGAGTACATATGATCAGTTTGTGTAGAAAAAACATCCAAAATGGCTTAGGTATGGCCTTACCATGGTGTGGTACTTTGCTATGGCCTGATGTGCAGTGCAGACAACATTTTGCAGAAGAACAATTTGACGTCAAAGAAGGTCCCAATGAACTATGACAACTATGAGAAGAATATTGTCGAAGTCTACGCAGTTGCAATCAACAGGTGGACTTACGAGAAGAGTGTGTGCAACCCTGGGAAAATCGGTCGTCAAGAACACCTTATCAAATTATTGGATGCACTGGTCAAGGGCGAGTGCTCCTGGGTTGTGCTGAGTGAAGATGAATTATCAGAACACATCCAAAACAACCACAAGCGTCAAGCGAGTGGTGAACAAGTCTACAAATCCCGTAAAGCTGCACAACAACATGAAACTGACAGCGCTAAGAGTGCCCAAATCATCTGTGACAGTGACTTGGAGAACAGCAAGGAAGACAGCAACTGAGCTGGGAGGAAGTAACATGGATGGTCTTGAAGGTTCACTGAATGATGCAGGTACTGCTGAGCAGGGGCTTCAAGTGACACATTAGGTGGCGCTGGGTAAATAGCACTTTTATTATCATTGAATATATGCTATACAAGGGCAAAGGACATATAAAAAATCAGCGAGAAACGAGCATGGTACAGCAGAACAAGCTTACCGAGGACTCAGTGCGATGCATGCTGACAATGTTGAAGCTCGAGCGTGGGAGCAAGTACACCAGCAATGGTGTCGATAAATGAACATAATGTCCCGGGGAACCCCAAGGACCTCTGGCACCACATGTAGGTCAACATAGCACTAGAGAACATTGTATATTAGAGCACATACCTTGTTGACTATAGCAATGAGAAGGTCGTTAACCACAGAAAACAAGAGAAACATCTGAAAAGAGTGAGAAATGAGGGCAGCAGAGGTTACAGAAGGAACTCACTGTGAAGACCGACCCGCGCTGAGCATTCACAGGTCTGACTCACAGATTGGCATGTGTTGTCCTTGTCAACAATGTTGAAGGGAAAGTGTTTCATGTCGCGCTTTAATTCCAAGTCGTCCATCATTCAACCAATGAGACAGCAGTGTCAACAATGGGTCCAACCATGCGGTAGAGACAGTGGATGTGCTTGGTATGCTGCCAGCTATACTGAAGAAGAGGTCTGCAAAAGACCGGATGGAAAATGAGGGTGGGAGAGGCTGAGGAGTGAGCTCACTGTGGGCATTGAGTAGCAGAGGTTATAGAAGGAACTCACTGTAAAGACTGGCCCGCACTGAGCATCCCTCGTAACCCAGCGAAATGGCGGGTTCATCGCCCTTGTCAACAATGTTGAAGGGAAAGTGTTTCATGTCGCGCTTTAATTCCAAGGCATCCATCGTTCAACCAACGAGACAGCATGTCAATAATGGGTCCAACCATGCGGTAGAGATACGGTATGCTGCCAGCTAAATTTGAGAAAGAGGTCTGCAAAAGACCAGATGGAAAACGAGGGCGGGAGAGGCTGAGGAGTGAGCTCACTGTGGGCCTTGAGTAGCACAATGATCATGGGTCCAGCAGCATGGGAGAGGGAGGGAGCACATCCAGAAGGACAGTGAATACACACTGCATAAATCCCACTAAAAATTGGTTGGAAATCGGGGGTAGAAGAAGGGAAGGAACGAGCTCATTGTAGTGGACGATGAGCAGAAGCTTACGAGAAGCATAGCGGTGGGAATGGACAGCACCAAAGGCTATTTTTACATTAGCTGCAGCAGTGATGACAAGCTCAGACTTACCTGATAGAGTCCTCCCATTATAGTAGGCAGCTATGGCGGTAGAATCACCCAAGGGACTCATGAGTGCTGGTATTATTGCTGGTAGCATAGCAGATAGATAATCCTTATGAATTAGTAACAAGTACAGGTACACAGTACTATTACTAATTAGTAATATGAATGGTGCCACCCAGGTGACCTATCACACACATTATTTCCGGATTTCTGGATCCGGCCGACTTCTATCTATCGTCCAGATCCGACCTGCGTCTATCTTCCGTGCCTTATCCCTTTGTACGTTCCTTCTCCAGTTAGACTATGCTCATTTTCCGTACCTTATTTCATTTCCGCCTTTATTTTCCTATGTACTTACTCCCAGCCCACTGGCACTATCGGTGAAGGGATTTGCACAGGGATGTCTTGATCAGACATGCCATTTTGATCTTGTTCAGACATCTTGATTGTACCTCCCAATCAAAGTGGCAAATGTAGTGCTATCAGGCTCCATAGGCAGAGCAAATTGTTCACATTGGGCTCTGTAATAGTTGTTGGATCACTTGAGCCCTCCTGAACCACTTATAATCAGGGTGCAGGCACTGAGAACTTGAAGTGTAGCATAAAGCAGCTTTGGAGTATTGTTAATTACCTCCAGCGAGAGCCATCAGTACATCTATAGGAATAGAATGGCAAAGACATAGTGCATACAGTCTGCACAGAAACCCGCTTCCCTGTCAAATAATACTGTTGACTCTGGAGAATGGTAACAGTAATCTGTGCCACTCCTGGCACCAGTGGTACCAAATTCTGACTGGGATAGTCTGGGTGATATGGCACAGGGAAGGGGTCATACACCACATATGTATCATCTAGTGCACCCATCAACTCACTGCTGTCTCCTGTGCCTGCTCCAATCACATGGTTGTGCGAGTATCTGGCATGTTAGAAGTGCTATGGGTGGGCGACGAGCAAGATATTATATCAAATGATTTTCGCAACTTCAAGGAAAGTGAATGAAACAAAGCAACAGTATAAACTGTCGGTTGCAATAAAAGCAGGTAGAGTTGAGTGGAGCAATTTTGGACAATAGTCCAAATAATTGTTTGGCGGCAGTACTACTGATTCCAAAGCATCAAATGGTTAAGGATGGTCACTATTGAGGCAACAGTACCTGAAACCACTTCCCCGAGTGCAATTAATTTATTGAACATGGCAAAAGATTAAAGAGATAAGTCTATGGGCAGCTCAGCTGTACATACAGCTAAGTTGTTAAAGGAGACAACAAGCAGAGGGCAGGCAGCTCAATTATGACTTGTTTGTGACTATTATGGTCGTCTATACTGAATGCACAACAATGACAAACAACTATCGCGGTCTCAGGCATTACAATGAGTTCTCTTCTTGGTCCTACAGGTGCGATGGTCTTATGGATCTGCATAGTAGTGCTGGACCATATGTAAATTCGTGATAGAGCGTCCTGAAAGTTATCGCATTTGTGTAGTCAATATCTGCCTCATCAATGCATCAATGCATCAATACACTTAATTAATTAATCCTAACCTAAGGCACAAAAAGAGTCACAATTTAGCCACTTTGTGTAAATGTATTTCAGGTTTTCAATGTCAACTTGCTCAAGTGCTCAACGGTGCATACTGTTGAGGCTCAAGCACTCAATGGAATACTATTGAGCAGCATGCTCTGCTTGGGCATGACAGAACAGTCATGGGATCAAAGATAAACTCATATGTGAGAGCCCTATTTTCAACACTTCATCCACAAGCCTCCTTCCAGAGAGTTAAGCATCTAGAAACTTAAGTCCAAGGGGTTTTAAGGGGTTTCACTGGGATTTGGGTCAAACATTCTGCATTCGCACACACTTGAATTTATTATCTTCATCAGTGATCTATGATAACAGTACTCTTTGGAACTTCGTGGATACTTCAACTTCCCCACAACTTCCCATGCATTTTCAGACAGTTTTCAGACAGTAGAGCTTGGGGTCATGCTTGCGTCGCTACCAGCAGGCCCTAGGAACACAGATGTCATCTCCATGAACAAATCCGAACTCAATCACTTGATCACTAATAAAGCCAACGACAATGAAATTACCAATAGCCTCAGCCATGTGTTACCCCTCATCTTTACATCATTTTGAACACCATTACCTGTAGTGAATGCCCTTGAAAAGGCAGATAGAGCGCCTCTCTATGACTTTACCACTAAAATGTGGCACATGCCTGTCATGGTGGGTCAGACAATTGAGAACCGCTTCGTGATGTTTCTCAATACCCTCAGCAAAGCTCTTCTCAAATTCTTGCCTGGACAAGTTCCCCTGCTAATATGGCACAGTTCACACTCTACAAGACCAGTTGGCAACAATCTTGTTGTGTCAGACAAGGTGGACCTACAGTGGAACAGTATGCTCATAGTTGCTAAGCTGAGTTCCATTGCATATATCTCTGCAGAGCACGCTGGAAGGACACTTGACATGAAGGCCTGGCTTATGTTGAAAGACCAGCTGTGGAGGCATTTCATGCTCCTTCTCTCATTTTTGGATGATTGTCATGAACTTTATGTGCACTTGTATGACTACTCAGGCAGCATCATCACCCCACCAGTCAACATAGACTGGAAACCTGATACTTTTATATACATCATAGCATGTATCGTGTTCGGACATTGTACCTGCATAGGATTTAACCACACAATCATAATCAATCCAAATATGATACCAGAGGTGTCTGAAATGTTTTGGGCTCGGAACATCAAGAAAATTCCCCAGTGAAGAAACAAGGTGGTTGTCAATGACCCCTTTGAATCCAGCACATCATCTGTACTACTCCCTACTATAGAGCCGTACATGACACCTTTTAACTCGCATCCTGTGTATTTTTCGCCCTCTGCCAATGAAAACAAGTCATTGTTACCCTCGCTACCACCCCACATCATTTCCACTGTGCTCACAGATGAGCCTGTGATAGACTCCAAGCAGCCAAAAACTACTCCCCATCTGTCATACCAGAGTGATAGCAATGCACCAATAGGAAAGATCATTGTGAACAACCACAAATACATTTTGCTAAAGGTTCTATTCTCCTGTCAAGGACTTCTAGGCCAAGGAACCATGTGTTACTTAGCTAGTAGTGATGATGAGGAGTACATCATTAAGGATTATTGGGTGAAAGGCAACAGTGATGCTATCTTAAACAAGGTGAAGATGCTAGAAGAAATGAAGAGTGTCGTCAGTATTCCGAGACTTGTCGAATACTAGCTCATTCAGGCAGAGGAGGGCCAACCCAATGAGACACAAAGATATCACAACAAAATTGAAAACAGCACAGTTGGCACATACCATACACATGTTCATCTTGTCTTGCAATCTCGGGCTTGTCCTTTGTACATGTTTCAAAGCAAGAAGGAACTTCTCAGAGTTTTACACAACATTGTGCTTAGTGAGCTGACTGTATTGATCACATGTGGTCTTTATCAGCTAATCCCTCTATTAAAGTTTAACAGTGCACGGTAGAAACACATCAAATTTTGCACAGAGACTGCAATCTGAATAACATCATGATAGAAGATTGTGAAGGCAACAGTTGGGGGCCATTGATAGACTGGGAGTTCACTTTGTATATTACATCAGATAATACGTACCCTACCAGCGGAACAGTAAGCGACCTACACTAACTGGAGGGGTGGTATCTTGACATATGTTCAGGGAATGATACCATTTATGTCCATCGACCTTCTTGATCAGATGGGCAAAATACAACTGCAAAGCCAGGTGGGAGCAGCAGATTGCAAGGAGGCCTCACTCTCTGTCCCCGTCAAGATAGAAGGGATCAAACATTTCTACCATGATAACCTTGAAGCTCTATTTTACGTCTTTGTCTGGGTCTGTATCGCACTCAAGGGGCCAGCCAACACAAGGCACCAACTTAATCCCTTGAAGAGCCATCCCAAGGGCTCGATGGTTTGGCTACCGGAAGAATGGCATGGCACACAATTGGATATAGCAACTTGTGCCAAGAAAAAGTCATACTTCTTTTCTGAGTATCCACAGAAATTGCACCTATCTGAACAATTTGATCCCTATTTCAAGGATCTTGTTCCCCTCGCAGAGGAGTGGTACAACATCCTTCATAAGAAGAGATTGGAAAGAAAGAAGGCAGAGTTCAAGAATACAAAGGTGAAGTAACTCCACTTTAATGAGGTATCTAATCTGCTGGAAACACACCTTACCATGCTTTCAGATGATGAAAGGGGACCTCAATTTGTAGTATCTCAACTGGATTTGCATGAGTCACTGCATAGGCTGAACAAATCATTCAGGGACCAAGATATACCAGTACCACCAAACCCCACAGGAGAGGACAGAGAGGACAGGGAGAAGGATAGGGAAGATCCGAGTTGACATCATATTTGAAGAGTCAAAGCATTGAAGGACACCTGTGCGGATGTGGCCAGTGGTGGAGGGCGGGCAGCTTAACAGTTCAGATCAAGCTTGTTACATCTTGTTTAATTAAGGACTAAATGGGTCTGCAAATTGCACACATAAGTATCAATGTAATTGCAGATAATCAAAGTTCTTGGGAGGCTCGCTAAACCAATCAGGTGATCAACTTAGCCAGAGCTTTTTATGTGTACCTCCAATTGCTTTGTCTAGGATTTGCTGCCTAGATTCAGAACTGTGGTCTGAAGTACAAATAACTTTGCCTAGATTGTACGTTCTAGGCCCTGAGATGAACTGGATAGATAGGTTTTGTTTGACCAAGGCACGAGTTGGTCAAATAGGCACAAGTAGTAGAGACACAAGGGGGTCTCTGAAATATCACATTGACCAAAGACTGGTTGGTCAAATAGGCGCAAATAGTACTGGTGAGACAATGGTCTCAAGAATAATCACATTGACCAAGGCACGAGTTGGTCAAATACACAGTAAACAGGAGAGACAACAGTCTCTAATATCACATTGACCAAAGACTGGTTGGTCAAACATACAGTAATGTACATCTCTTATCGTAAGAAACTTGTATTCTCAAGGAATACATTTCCCTGCACTTGTTCTGCTATAAGTGGGAGATCTTGACAAGTGAGATGTCTTTTTCAACTGAGGGGTTTCTCTGAGAAGGAAATTTCCTAGAAGAGGGATCTCTATTTTTTGCGGGCAGAATGGGCTCTCCTTATATACATTTTGTGTGGGAAAGTAATGTAGGTTTGCAAACAATAAAAATAAAGAGAGAACCAATCAGAATATTAGGTGAAACCCAATAAAAGTATAAAATCCAAATAAAAGATGGAGCAATGACATCAGAGATGACATCATAGTGGAGCTAGAGTGGAGCTAGAACATTCTAGAGCCTATGACATCATTATGACTTCATACATTACATCATAATTTCCAACAGAATAGCCCAGAACCTTCTGTGGAGCTATATGACATCATACTCAGAAAAGATATTTTCTGGAGTATCTGGTAAGTCATAGCATCCTAAATAAAATGAAATGAAAGAACAATGCTAGAGAAAACAAAATAGAAACAATAATAAAAATACAATATGCAAGACACAGGCTTTTTAGATAGGTTTTTGTTAGGCTTTGAACTTTTCTCAATGGTTTTCTCTACCCAATGTGAATAAGCCAAAGGCAAGGCAATACCTTAACCTTTATTTCAATTCTCATATTAACTAGGTCATTCTGTGATTCCCATTTCACATATGACTTTTTCTTCTTCTGTATAAAACTTGAAATATAGGACCCCAAGGTTTAATACCAAGGTATGAGGTGACTAGTCTGAGGACTATGCTAACAGACATAATATTTTGAGGTTATTCCTAGTAGTAGTTTATGTCCATGCATGATTCCTGTATCATGCAGGACAGTGGGTAGTGATAAAATGGAAGTCCTGGCATTAGATGGCTCGTGAGATCTCATGTGTTTGATTGTGAATGTACGTAGTTGGGTGTCCATATTACGCTTCAAGAAAACATTAGACTACCCTAGGATCAGTGGAAATTGGTCAAGTTTTATTTTTATTAAACATACTGCCTCCTTGTTCTGATTCAGGGGGAACAAAGGATTACTTGACCCAAGGGCGGCAATTGAATGAGAAGCTCATTTGAACCAAAAGACAAGACTTCTCCACTGATATCAGATATGAACTAGGACATGAAGGTTGACAAGCTTAAGCCACTAAGTAAATTTTTGGATGCCTTAATTCTCCATTAGCATGAGCACTCAGTGGTATGTACCGCTAAGTTGAAAAAGAATGCCATCGCTGTCACAACAACAGATCTAGGATAGTGACAGACATAACCTGGCAGCTTAATTGTTAGTGATTGTTTTCGTGGCTGTGTTTTCATCACATTCATGTCTTGTCAGATAGTTATATATGACAAGCTAGAGTTTGAATCACACCACTAATGATGATAGTTCATAAATACGACAGTAGTAGAAACATAAGGCACATCACACATTAATCTTGCTGTAAAGGTATCAGCTGCGATTATATCAATAACTTGAATGTCAAACCCACTGTAGATGGCATTCTGATCTTGCCTGCAGCCATCTCAATCAGCTTCTGCCTGGCATGACTTGACATATACTTCAGGTGTGACATAATCATGTCATTCACTGGCCATAGGTTGATGTATTTGCCAAGCTCTGGGAATTTGCAGGCAGCCTGATATCTCGTGAGATCCAAGTTAGCAATTACAGTTGAGACCATTTACCTTAATACGCACAATCTTCAAAAGCACATCACTTTGTGCAGAAGTGCACTTTGTCATTTCAAGGTGGTTGTTGATTAGTTGATGCGTTAACTTCTGAGAGATCTTGAGTTACTTTGCAATGGAAATGAGCATATTGCAAACCTTGAACTTTGTGTATGCTTTTGGACTCCAATTCAATGCCTCATAGAGCATATATCCCCCACGTTGAACCTAACTGCAATTAGTCATCTTTTTCCTTCAGTCTCAGTGTGTTCAGTTGAATGTGCACACCGCCAAATCCAACGAGTCCTTCAAGCATTTCCATAGGACTATTCTCCCCCCAACTTGACTGGCTTGTCA
Organism: Suillus discolor; assembly: GCF_016758755.1. NCBI lineage: Eukaryota > Fungi > Basidiomycota > Agaricomycetes > Boletales > Suillaceae > Suillus > Suillus discolor. The sequence continues at coordinate 16,293 of NW_024541381.1, forward strand.
CCTTTTGTGCGGCCACACTCCCACACACAGTCTCAGCCCTTTACTAGCATTGGGATCCACTACTTATCTCCAGACAGGGATAACCTCTCTTCGGGAAAGCATTCATCTGACATGGACTCGTTTTTTGATTACTCACAGAAAGGTGACAGCTTTGTGCGCCAACTTTCCTCATTGCCCATGCCACGCTCAGCATCCAACTTGAACTCTGATGGTGAGCATAGGTCATCCTCAGGCTTAGTTATGGAACAGTCAGCAACATCATCAACTATGTCTTTTGAATGCATAGAGCAGCTGGAGGCATTGCAGAAGGCCAATGCAGAGCTTGGGCGGAAGCTGATTGAGGTTGAGAGGACACTTGAGAACAGGCTGAATGAGCATGACATGGATTTGGATGAGATGCAGGGGCACTTGGAAGAACTCAAGAGTGAACTCACTTCTACCAAGCAGAAGGAGAAGGAGCTCTGAATAAAGGAGGTATGCAATGCATGAAGTGTATGGACAATGTCTGATGGATGTCATTTAGCAAACCCATGTGTCATCAACGTTAGAATTCAGACTGGGCCGCTATCTTAACCACAGATCCACATTATCCCATACTGTTTGAATGGGTGACAGAACTCACTCACACATTCATTAGAGATCTCACAAATGCTGTACTATATACTGGTGTAATTATAGACAGTGCTCAGACTCCCAGGAATTTGGAGCATGACATGCACATGTTTGAAGACTACAGTATTCCAATTTGGGTCAACTGGCCCCTTGACTTGAAATCCCCCTTTGACAAGCAACTGGATCAATATTGTCCCTCCCAGGAAGAAGTCACCCGCTGAAGGTTCAACGATACAGCGAGGCACGAACAATGCTCCTGACTGTATCTATAATGTTGTAAGGTCGCGCGTTGCCTAGTCTGCTATACTTGAGACGACAAGTGCGTTCGACCCTAAAGGGGAAGCGAGTGCAGCAAGGATCTAGAGGTATGCGCTGAAAGCGCTACTGGTTGGCCAATGCGAAGCGCGAGAAAGCGCAGGTGCGCGCGAGGCGCGAGAATGCGCGAAGCGCGGGAATGCGCGCGCGTGTATGCGGAAACAAGAGAGGGTAAGAGTGAGTTTGCTTAGGTGATGATATGATGTAAGACAAGAGAAGGGAGATGCGAGGTGTAAACAAATAGATTTCTACTATGTTCTGCTAGGTGAATAGTGGGTAGTAACCAGTAAGTCCTCTGTTGTTCTGGTGGGAGAGTAAGTTCGTCCCGGTGGGTGAGTAAGTTCTAGTATGTACTGCTGGCGCTTAAGTATGGCGCCTAAGCGCTGTCATGCGGAGCCGAAGCGCTACCGAGTAAGGTATGTAAAGATATATGTAAGTAAGGGTCCATGATAAAAATAAAGATGGAACGATAAGCAAATGTGAGAAATGGAAATATACGCACTAGGGAACTTGGTGGACAGTGGATGGATGCTTCCGGATGGCTGGCGCTATAGGGCGCTCAAGCGCGGGAAAGCGCGCGCGCATATACATCGTGAAGCGTGGGAAAGGTACGCGCGCATGGCGCGCGTTGTGCAGGAAAGCTGCGCCTCATATAGAGATAGCTGCAGGTAGCACACAGAGTGATGCTACAAGTTCGTGCCATGTACTCCCCAGTGAAAACTGCCATATTGCACAATGAGAGGCATGAGTCTCTACACCGCATTCAATCCACCAATAATTCATGGGGCACTCAGTTCACCAATGGGTGGAGTTCTGAGTCTACAAGTGGATGGAGTGCTGAGTCTGCAAATGGATGTGGCGCTCAGTCTACGAATGGGTGGGGTGCTGAGTCTACAAACAGATGGGGTGCTCAACCTGGCCACAATTCACAGGGCATTAAGCCCACCAATAACTCAGGTGTTCAGTCCACCAATAATCCATGGGGCCCCATGTCCAACAATCCATGGAGCTCAACCAAGCAACAGATTCCCCACCAGCTGGAGGTATCTGCTGATCAGACACCCAAACTCAATCTCTCCAGCTTTCCCCTTCCAAACAAAGGCAGTGGTCAGAAGCATGGCAAAGATTGGAAGGCCTTTTTTGCCCATAGGCTAGCACAAAATAAGAAAAAGAAGGAGCGAGAGACTCCCTCTGCACAGCAGGTATGTCAGAGCCATGAACATTTGGCAGTGAGTCACAGCCTTTCTGGGAAGTCTAGCAAAGTTTAGGTATTTGAATGGCAACCCCAGAACAATTACAATGGCTTTCTGCTCTGCATGCATATCACAAAGGCTCAGATAGAGAACGTCTGGGGAGACTATAATAACACCACCAGGGTATTTGATTCCTTTTCAAACCAGTGGGACTTGTATCTGGCCATCAATCCAAACAGTATTCCCGATGGTGATGATCGAGAGGACGATGACGACATCATGCCTCCAATGCTTCTCACTATTGCTCCCCCGCCACCACCACCATCATACTCGAGCTTCCTGAATGACATTCGCAGTTATTTCAACAGTCATAAAGTTGCCTCCTCTGCACACTATGATCACATTGAGACCTTTGTCTCTGTCCTGTTACCATCTAGGGTATCAACTTGACACACCTACAACTACTCCTCAGCATGGTTCCACCATGTTTGAAGAATAGATTTGCAAGATGCAATGGCTCCACACATGCAAGCTCATTGGCGATCTAGGCCAAGATTTGATGGTCTCAGAGGAGCAGCAAGGCATCATCAAGTCCTTCCTGGGATATCTAGTGACCTTGTCAGAATTCAAGTTGTCCGATATACAGTCCAATCTTTGGGATTTAGGACCACATCCTTCCTTGTCAGTCTCAAATTCTAACATGCGAGTTTCCTGCACTCTGCTTTCCCAGAAGCAGTTTTACATCATTGAGCCACTTAGACTCAAAGTCTCACTGTCTGGAAGCTTGTGGTCTCTGAGGCCACCACAGCTGTGATGTGCCTCCAGGGTGATTGAGGTTCAGATGTCAGGCATATTGTGCTTTGCCTCATCAAAGAGAGATGGTGTTTAAGACCCTCCAGAAGATGACTGTTGTACCTCACTTCAGGTGCCCTTTCTCCGAACTTCGTGCATACTCACCTGGATGCAAGCCACTCCACTTCAAAGCTGTCTTTGCAGATTATGTGGTATACAAGCAGTGCTGCCATGAGTTTATGAATCAACCACACATGAGGGCTACATTGCTGCATGGCAGACTTATTTGGCAGCTGGCTTTGCACAGTCTCGGCATTGATCACCTACCTTCAGTACTCGATGGCATTTCATGGGAAGCAGTCCCATTTGGTCTCATGCTGTGTAGCAACGATCAAAGTCACTTTGACAATGCATTGCTGGAGGAAGAAATTGAATTTATTTGTGGAATGTATTACATGAATAAAAGTAAGTTTGTTCTAGCCTACGTGACCTCAGCAGTGCTCATGTTTGATTATCCAGATGATGGAAGTGTAGAGAAAGTCTCTTGGTGGCCCAGACCACAGGCCTGGGCTGCGTCCAGCTTGAACATTGGTTTTTGGTCTGCTCAATGTGAAAAGTAGTTTGAAATGTGCCTCAAACATATTCACCAAGGTGTTTCACACTTCCACAATTCAGCTCCCAATGATGCTAATGGGCCGTTGTCCGCCACTCAATGGAAGCGGTCACTCAAATTCAATAACACTACCCTGAAGATGATGAAGAATATAGATGTGGCATGTTATGAATTCCTGTTAAACAAGGCACCTGGTAAGAGCACCTCATTAACCAGCCTCCTTCATGCTCCTGCTGACATCTTGTATAGTTTGGATGGACTCAGATGTGTAGTTGTACCTATTCTCTCATGTTTTTGTTTCAGCTATGTGATGTAGTCCCTTGTAAACTTAGACATATATCTAAAATGTCATCAAAGTGTGCAACTCAACAATTTGTACCATTTTACAACTTAGCTGTATGTACAGCTGAGCTGCCCTTAGACCAACTCAGATATTACCTGTTACAAGTAACATCAGTCACATGGCCCCCCTATCATTTTCCCCTCATCCTCACCCTCACCATCTACCGGCTCATCCTCCTTTACCAATTATCCGTTGACCAGATCCTTGGGACCATTCCCGTCCCTCGCATTGTCCGCCTCTATGCACATGCATGCATGTTCCTCCCCTGACTCGACCACCAATGTGGTCCCACACCTCTGACTCGGTCTGACTCATGCCACCAATGTGGTTTCCTCTTTTGCTCTCTTCTGACTGCGCTTCCTGCACATTGTATTCCTACCATTGGATCATTCCAACATTTCTTGGTCTCATTCCGCATTCGACCATCCATCACTAATTTGGCTGTGTTGCCAACACACCTATACCATTCTCATTTCCCCTTTGCCCTTACCTACAGTGCAGTAGCCTTGCCCTTAACCCTTCCCACTTCATATAAGTAGTCGGTCACCTTGTACTAGATTCTCTAACTTGAATCTACTCAATCTTCCCTGGAACATACTTCCCTCTGAAGCCTCTTCAGCTTCAGTCTCTAGTATCTTTTCTTAAGTGCTCTTTGCACTTAAGTCTACCTCAATCAACACTCATCGTTCGGACAAGACTGTCCTTACTTTGAGCCTGGTGACTTCACAGACATCTGTCTTAGAAGTCACGTGACATGCACGTCTGTGATCGCTGCCAACTAGATGTCACCAGTCTCACTCGCTATACTGTATTCTCCTGGTTATATCATGAATGTTAGTGGACAATGCCCCTCCTAGGGCTCTGCATAACAGATCTATTTGAGTGCGTAACATTACCTCTTCAACCATTGCTCCTTTTCAGTTGACTACTAAGCATCCGTGATCCAATGCTGGCCAGACCATCAACACCAGGGTTCCGATAGCTGTGGAAGCTGTGTTTTCTCCTTGCTATGCTACCATGATTTCAAAATCTCTCACAGTCACACCCCTGCTCAGTTTCATGCCAGGTAATGAGTTTGGGTGGTGAGCGGGTGATGATTGAGTGATGGGTGAGTGACAGGCAGGCAACAGGCAGGCGATGATTGGGTGATGATTGGGTGACTTATTTTGTCTCCAAACACAACTTGAAGTTTTGTCATTCATTTTGTCACCAGTATAAACTTCAAATTTAGAAGGGCATCTAATTGCCAGACAAAACTTGATACATTAGCAAGTATATTGTCTCATCCTAAATTTCAAGTTTTGTCTGAAGTTTTACATGATAATTAAACTTCAAATTTGAGCATGCACAGAAAATCAGATTATATTTCTTGTTGTTATTGATGTATAGTTGGTGGGAATATCATTGTGAAAACTTGATATTTTGGATGTCGTCCAAAACACTACCAAAATTTGAAGTTATGTCCCAACCTTTGTGTCAGTTTAATTTTCAAATATTTTCTTTGCATTTTGTACAACATAAAAATGTCTCCTAAATATTGATAACCCCGATGTGTGAGAAATATTATAGGTTGGGCTGGGTTTAAATTCTTTGTACTATGGGAATGCTGATGTAACATAACATAGATGTGATGGCAGTCCGTCCTCTAACCTATCCCGGAGGCTGTGGATGGGTAGGAGCCTGGCTCGGACATTGATTCAGCATGTGAGCCATGGCTTGCATGAGCCTAAGCCTCAGCTTTGGGCCGGCTTGGGCTCACAGCTCAGGCTTGAAATCTGGTAAGCCTAAGCCCCCCCAGGCCGAGCCTAAGCCAGGGCTTTGAGCCCAAGCCGGGCCAGAACATCACTACCAAGTTGAAGTTCACATTATATTGCTTTAAATACTATTCTCATTTGTTCACCAATCCAATGATGAAACTATTGGCGGTCCCAACAGTATGCATTATGACCATGTCTACTGTTCTAGCACAATTGTCAATCTGCGACAAACGAATCACACATTTGCACATGTGCTGTTAGTCTCATTTTTCTGTTCAGATTGTGTTGCCCAGTTTAACCTCTGAGAGCCGTTTTCAGAACAGTGGGTTTGCACCAGTGCCCATTGCCCATTGACATGAGGCAAAGGGCAATTGCTTGAAGTTGTGTTATGCACAGTCAAGATAGTGCCTCGTTAATGTTGCGTCATACCCTCTGATCGGAACTGCGGGCAGCTCCGCAGTGCTGCGTGTAACTTGAAGGGTTATAAGCAGAAAAGAAAGAGCGAAGTTTGTTTGAAACAACTTACAAGTTGAAGATGGTGATGGTAACGACTCGGAGCAGTCAATCGTCCGCAGCCAAGCGGCAACCCCCAGCACCACGTTTCACAACTTACTCTGTCCAATTACCGCCACTATCCTCCTCTTCATCATCTCCAATGGAGGCCTTTCGACTTCAAAAGAAATACCCAGAAGTTTCCAAAGATGAAATGTTTGATCTCGTAAATCGCTTCAAGTACGGGAGATCTCCTTTCGAAATTACTTGAGTAATAAATCTCGTCCGCAGTGCGATTAGTACCAACACGCCAGGTCGTATAGACAAGAGCGCTGTTCTTCAAGCACTTCAGAATACCGGAGAATCGTATGACAGGGCTCGAGAGACGCTTAAACATGTCTCTGTTGATGCCAGTGGTAAAGTCGAACTCGAGGACTGGGTAGAGGTCCGTACACCATCCATGATGTCATCTCGCACATCACTCATCAGCGATCGTTTGCCAGCTCAATGTCAAACTGCGCACACAAACCAAGGCTTCCGTCCTTCCAACACGAGCAGGAAAGGTTACTGTCCAAGGCTCAAACGCTAATGTCAGTCATACGATCAATGAAGATGAGCGGACGGAATTTACAAATCACATCAACACAGTAAGATCCTCTCATCGCTGTCATTTTTTGTCTTATTCACTCGTCGCAGGTGATCGAGAACGACCCCGACATCGGAAACATTTTCCCAATCCCTACCTCAACCATGCAGCTCTTCGACGAATGCAAAGATGGCCTCATTCTCTGTAAACTGATCAATGATTCCGTCCCTGATACCATCGATACGCGCGTGCTAAACAAGCCAAACCCCCGGAAGCCGTTAAATGCTTTCCAGATGACAGAGAACAACAACATCGTGATCGCGTCTGCCAAGGGTATCGGATGCTCCGTCGTCAATATTGGCTCTTCTGATATCGCAGAGGGGAGGGAGCATTTGATCCTTGGGCTTATCTGGCAAATCATTCGACGTGGTTTGCTTGCACAGGTCGATATCAAGATTCACCCTGAATTGTATCGGCTTTGCGAGGATGGCGAAACTATTGACGATCTTCTACGGTTGACGCCAGATCAAATTCTACTCCGCTGGTTCAACTACCACTTGAAAGCTGCAGGGTGGAAACGGAGGTACGCTCATTATCTATACTTATTGATCCCTTCTCATGCATGATCCACTAGAGTTAACAACTTCAGCCGCGACGTCTCAGACGGCGAGAACTACACCGTCCTCTTAAACCAACTCAAACCAGACCAATGTTCCCTGGCACCTCTCCAAACTAAAGACGTGAAACAACGCGCAGAACAAGTCCTCCAAAACGCTGAAGTCATCGGCTGTCGCAAGTACCTAACACCTTCATCCCTCGTCTCCGGTAACCCCCGTCTCAACCTTGCCTTTGTCGCAAACCTCTTTAATACCTGGCCGGGTCTCGAACCCCTCGACGAACAAGAAGCCAAAGATTACGGTGCTGTCGAGGACTTTGACGCAGAGGGCGAACGTGAAGCACGCGCATTCACGCTATGGCTCAACTCGCTCGGCGTCGAGCCAGCGGTGTTCAATTTATTTGAGAACTTACGCGATGGACTCATCATCCTCCAAGCATTCGACAAAATTTCGCCTGGCTCTGTAGTATGGCGCCGTGTTTCAAAGCCCAAAGGTGGTGCTCAAGCTGCACCTCCAACGATGCTCGATGAGGAAGAGCAGGAAGATATTGGCGTCACTCCCAACCAAAGCACACTTTCCCGTTTCAAGCAAGTGGAGAACACAAACTACGCGGTGGAGCTTGGGAAGCAGAATGGGATGCACCTCGTTGGTATCCAGGGGGCTGATATAGTCGATGGTTCAAAGACGCTCGTTCTTGGTCTTGTCTGGCAATTAATGAGGTACATCGTCTCTTTCACACTACCTACACATCTCAATTCGATTGCAGGTTAAACATCACAAAGACCCTGATGGCGCTCTCCAAGACCGGCAGACCCATCAGCGACACAGACATGCTCAAATGGGCAAACGCAACTGCACAAAAAGGCAAAACCGGCGTTCGACCCATCCGATCGTTCAAAGATCCAGCTATCACTACTGGGCTATTCTTCCTCGATCTTCTGGACGCGATGAGACCAGGAATCGTCGACCCCGCTCTTGTGATTAATGTCAGTGAGAGTGGAGCTTATGAGGATCGGCGACAGAATTGTAGGTTCTTTTGTAAGCGTTGGGGTTTCTCGGATGCTGATTTGTGGTTTTCTTCCTTTCAAGCGAAATTGGCTATCTCTATTGCGAGAAAGATGAACGCGCTGATTTTCTTGGTGCCTGAGGACATAGTGGACGTTCGTCCACGACTTGTGCGTCTCCTTTTATTTCATGGCTGGTCTTCATCGTCTTGCTGATTGTCGCTGCAGATTTTGACGTTTGTTGCAAGTTTGATGAGCATATCGCAGTGATCTGAGCTTGTGTTTTTCCTTTCATTTATCACTATTCTCGCTGTTGTTGTTTGCAAACAAACTCGCTACGTGGCGGACAGTCCAATAAATATACGTTACCTGTGATACTACTATTCTGCCTGAAACGTTTGTGATGTGGTTTGATGACTGTACAAAACCTTGTAATCCAATTATGAATGCATTACAAAGGCTAGTAACTAGGTCTCAGCTGTCTGTGTAGGAGATGAAAGTTGATCGGTAGAAGGTTCTGGTTGTAGCACTAAATTTCCTAGTCTAGGGGGCGTCGAACGCGTGATGAATTCCATTATCGTCGGGAGCTTGTCTGCTGCTTGGCGTAAAGCTGTGAGGGAATGAGTGTGAATAAAAATAGAGATGAATAAGAATTCCTGCCTTCGCGTGCCAACTCTTCTCTAATTGGAGTCCCTCCGATCTCAAATATGACGCGACCGGTGGGAACCCTGCGCAAATGAGCCTCATGATGTATAAGCACAAAGAAGAACACACCGGGTAGCCCAAAACTCGAACGTCCCTTTTCCTTTACCCATACGAGTTTCGTTTCCCTTGAAAACATGTCAAAAGTTCATGTAGAGATCAAACACAGGTATAGCAGACCTTGATGCAAACTGGAATATCAGGAAAAACTCTAAGATAGACTTTTGCGCCTTTGACGACCTTTATTTTGCGCTTTATGACTTCCTCAGCCGTAGTAAGCTGTTTCGCGCTGAAGCGGACGCCCATGCCCTTGATGCGGATACCCCATTCACCGTAAGCAAGTGTAGTACCTTTGGTTGACCCGCCTATGGGTATCGGAACGCGACCTTTGTGTCGTTTGACATGTTGGACTTGACGAGGTGCGAGCTGTGAGCGGAAACGGACGCTGGCTGGCAAATGTGGTACGAGGGTCGTCCGGAGCAATGAAAACATCGTCTTAAGCGTTGAAAGCAGTAAATGCGAGATATTTGCAGTAGAATTAATCAAGACCCCCTTTAGAGGGGTTAAGCGCTAAAGTGAACCTGAATTCGAGGACGACAACCAAAAAGTATGATCCGCATATAACACAGAACAGTAGTGTCGAACGGAGGTATATGATGATATCCCAAATTACAAATGACCGAGCCACCGCAAACCCGATGAAATCCTATTCTCACTTCCTCATCAACTTCTCCCTCAGTTCTGCCCCCCGCAGTTGTGCCCGCAGATACTCCAGCCGCACTTGACATCGTGCAGTCACCTCTGCTCGCCGGCGTCTAATGTCATTCAACTCGCTCTCGAGCGCCGAGATGGATACATCATCGTCAGGTACTTCACGCACCGGCGAGTTGTGCACAGTTGATGGGAGGTGAATAGAAGAGTCTCGTGCAAGGTTAACAGAGGATACACTGCCTAGCTCCCGCAGCTTGCTGGGGGTGAGTCCTGGCGAGGGGTGCGAAGCGTACATCGAACCGTTTGTGGGCACGCGGGCGCGGGACGATATGGATGATATACTACGCTTCCTTGCCGACACAGATAATGTTGATGGCGGAGCACGTAACGAGGGATTCCGGTATGACTGCGGCTGTGAGCGTGGTTGGCTAACACTGGAGGCTGCTGACGCAGAGTACATGGATTGAGCATCGGCCTCGCAGGGTGTGCCTCTCCCGGTGCTTAGGTATCCACTGCCTTCACATTCACTTCCCCCGCCTCTACCACCACCATTTTCACTTCCCCCACCTCTACTACCATAATCACTCCCTCCCGTTCCAACGCGGACTCGGCGCACAGAAGGTGTTTGCGGTGGATGACGTCGGGTCAGTGAGGTAAGCTCAAGCCCATTAAACGCATCAAGTAAGCGTCTGCCCTCAGCTTCAAGCGTCGCAATTTGGAGCTTCAGCTCTGATGAGGATAGATGATCGGGATCGGCGACATTCGTAGGTACTGAGAGAGATGGAGTTCGCAAGTGCAATGGAGAATGCGAGGACGTGCGTGGGACTGTTGATATTGGGGGTACGGGTGTGGAGGGCGAGCCAGTTGTGCTATTGAGACGGAAGGAGGATGGGGGAGGGGTAACCGGTCCTGTTTGAAGACGGCGGAGGGACCGATACGGGCTGCTTCTTTCTCCGTTTCCAACATTGATACTGCTGGTACTCGCACTCATATACTGCATATCACCCGTATGCGGCAGGTTCTCCGATGTCAGAGAAACATCACTTTGCATTTGTGGAGGAAATGGCCGTCGAGATGTACCGCTGGAGAAGATGGACGTATCGTCTGTTGTTGCAGTGAGGGCTGTGTGGCCTGAGATTCGAGAAGAGCGTTTAAAGAGAGTGCTCATAGCAGAAGAGATAGAGGATCTGGAGCGGACAGACGGTGAACGACTTTTGGCGGAAGCCAGGTTGTAGGCTGGAAATTTTAGAGAACGAAGTTGAAATCAGTCTCTTCAAGATACATATAGCGCAAGGCTCACCGTTCAGTGGGTGCGAGACAATGGGGACAAGAGGGGCTTCCTGCGGGACTGAGCTACCTGAAGCAAGTCGTTCGAAGATGTTTTGCCGCAGAAGACGGTATTCATCGTCACTGTGAGCGGAATCAGCATGGTGAGAGGTTCGACGTGAACATAGAATATAAATTTTGGCCAGGAAACACTGCGTCAACACATGTGGGTGCAATGATCGCTACCACAACACACAAGTCACGTCCTCAGTCTCAAAACAAACTCACTCGAGCAATCCCTGAGAATTTGCGGCAGCAAGTTCATCGAGACGTTGTGCAAGGGTGGTCCTATAAGCAGGAGAAGAGGAGAACATGAGCGAGCGGTGTAATTGACAGTCGATGCAAGACGTACGTGATCACGTCTGTATGTGTACGTGGAGTATCTTGTGATGATGGTAAGAACTGCTCGGTGCCGAGAGGGGAGCGCCCAGCGCTGAGACGGTGGAGATTGTGGTCACTGTGCCCAATCATGGAAGGATGGTGCGTCTCGCGTGCCTTGCCTTTGTACTTTCCGTACTGCGGTGTTCGCAACCCCCCATCATGGTCAGCACATTATCCCATCAAAAGAACGGATAGAAACACGTACGAATCTGGAACGGATGACCTGGACCATTGACATGGACACGGAATTGTCGTTATGGATGTACGACTGGGACTCGTCCACTATCCTGCGCGACGAGAAGAAGCCCATGGTTATATGCGAATAACTATAATGAACGTTACACGAAACGAATTGTTATGTTTTTGTTATGTTTTCTTGTCAGTACCAGCACATTGCGGATGCAGAAGCGGTGCCAGGTGCGATGCCTACGTCGTTGTCGACATTGGACTTGGACTTCTGCCACCTTGTTTACAACATAACTTACTATTACACGCTAAGCACTAGCATTAGACTTTGACACTTTGTCTGTTGGACCTTCACATTTTTGACAAGTTTCAAAAATTACTGTCCTAACCGTTGTTAATCGTTCTGTTTCTCTTTTCAGGTTTACACGCTCAACTGCTCGAGATGATATCGTCAAAATATAGAGCGCTCAGTGCTGTCACCCGTCTTGATAGTCGTCTTATTAGACGTTCCCTCATTTCCACTCAATCTACTGACCAGGGCATTCCACCCCCACTCACGGGTATCAGAGTCCTCGACCTCACTCGAGTGCTAGCAGGTCCATCATGCACCATGCTTCTCGCAGACATGGGTGCAGATGTCATCAAAGTTGAGGAGGTTACCCGCGGCGACGACACTCGTGAGTGGCCTGTGCTAGCCTATCCGTTATTTATCAGGAAAAAAACAGGCTCCTGGCTACCTCCTTCTGCTGCTGTCTCCTCGAATTCTCCGAAAGAAACGTCACACCTTCCTCCTGAATCTGCATATTTCCTTGCTGTGAATAGAAACAAACGTTCTATCACTGTGAATTTCAAGGACCCTGCGGGACTTGAGGTTATGCAGAGGCTAGTTCGCACTTCCGACGTGCTGGTGGAGAATTTTATCGCAGGAAAGCTTGCAGGGATGGGTCTCGGTTGGGAGCACTGCAAGGTGCTCAACCCACGGCTTGTGTACGCTTCCATCACCGGTTTGTCTGAGCTTCACTTTGCCTGATATCAGTATTCAGTTCATCTGATGCAATCAGGGTACGGGCAGACAGGCCCATTCCGCGAAGCCGCGGGTTACGATGTCATTATTGAAGCCGAAGCTGGGCTGATGCACATGTATGTATGCTGTGCTGCAGACGCTTATAAATGATAACTTGAATTTTATGTCTTGCTTTTCATGGATCGTAGCACAGGCGAACCTGATCGTCCACCATCTAAAGTAGGCGTTGCGGTGACAGACTTGATGACAGGTCTTTACGCACACGGTGCCATCCTTGCTGGTTTGCATTCCGTACAGCATACGGGAAAAGGCGTTTGGATAGACTGCAACTTATTTGAGACACAGGTACAGTGGCTATCACATGTTTATATCCTTGTCTGGCTTTCCGATGCTTACCAGTACGGTTTCTGTCATATATACTTAGCTTGCGGGTCTTGCGAATATAGCGTCGAATTATCTTATCGCCGGAAAGGAAGCCTCTCGGCACGGAACTGCCCACCCGTCCATCGTTCCTTACCAAGTTTTCCCATGCAAAAACGGATTTCTCATGATTGGCGCGGGCAACGACAAGCAGGTGGGCAGCATCACTGATAAGCAGTTCTAGACGACCTGACTCTGAGACACATGTGACACTAGTTCCGCCTGCTTGCCGAAAGGATTCTGGAGAAGCCCGAGCTGGCAGATGATGCAAGGTTTGCTAATAATGCTGCGCGGGTAGCAAACAGGGAGGCATTGGTGGACATCATTACACAAGTGCTCCAAAGACACGAAAGGGATTATTGGATCGGTCGCTTCACGGGATTAGGGTGCGTCGTGCATGATGTGTACTTATGTACGATCCATTTGCCAAGATATTCACACGCGCATGTCCGTGCAGGGTACCATTTGGGCCAATCAATAATATCCAACAAACATTCGCGCACCCGCAAGTTGGCGCTCGGAAGGCTACGGTGGAGGTTGATGTACGTACCCCTCGTCCTCGTGTGTGATAGACTTCGTTTTGATTATGTCGAATTGATTAATTGAACAGCACCCACGAGTAGGGAAAGTGAGGATGGTGGCTCCACCTGTTACTTACAATGGAAAGCGGATGCCGGTAAGACGACCACCACCCTGGCTGTCACAGCATACAAAGGAGGTACGTGCGCATGCCAGTGATATCTTTGGTTCACCACCCTCATTTTGTTTATTGAATTGTGCATTGTGTTTTTTTTGGTTTCTGATGGTGAATTGGTTTTAGGTCATGCTGGAACTAGGGTACTCTCAGAACGAGATCGCCGAATTGAGGGCTCGAAAGATTATCTGAGGCAATGATTTATACTGATCTCATTGAGAGTTTGGGTCTTGGGCGCGGGTCCGCCGGCCAGGGTGTTATTTTGTAGAAAATGAGATGACGATCTGGCTCAGATAGCCAGTGGAATCGTGAATCTGTCAATGATGCTACATATTTGGTTGCGGCACTGCGGCGGCAACAGATAATCAGTAGACTACTTTAAGCATAGCCCCGAATCCTACAGCCTAACGTCCTAGTGCCGCTATCCCGATTGTTATTTCAGAACGCTGTCTTTTGTCAGTGAACAAGGCCAGGATTCTCTTCATGTCTCCTGCTCTGCGTGCTCGTTCGCCAAATATCATTGACGATATTGTCAAGCGTCCACCACCGTCTCCTTCCGACAAAGCCCCACCACAAAAGAAGCTAGACGTCAAATCGCGACCTGCCTCGGAGGAGTCAACGCCGAAGGCAGCCTCACCTATCACTCCAGCAAAGGAGAAGAGCGACCTGAAAGAGGTTGAGAAGAAGGAGAGCAAGGTATGTCTCCAGCTTAAAGTGGTTTATTTGCACGCATGCACTTGGAAGCAGAGCGTTCGCCGGGAACCCCGCACTTAGCCCCTGCCCATCTCGTCATCTTGTTTATCTTGTGATGATGATCACTGATTGCACCACCAGCCCAGTAAACAAGATATAATCGATATGGAAGTCTTCAACCAGATAATCGAATTGGATGATGGGGACAGCTCATTTGTATCAGCGATGGTGACCGAGTACCTTGAGCAGGTCGATTCCACATTTAATGATATGGATAAGGCCATGTAGGTCTTCTTGTTATTGGAATGACTGTTCTAGAATCTGACTTTTCTAATGCAGGGAAATCAAAGACTTAATGGAAATATCGCAGCTAGGACACTTTCTGAAGGGCTCATCAGCCGCGCTGGGCGTGAAGCAGGTTTCATCGACTTGCGAGAAGATACAGAACACAGCCAAGAGTGCACCTACGGACAAGACCATTGAAGAAGTGACTTCGTTACTAAAACGTGTCAAGGAGGAGTACGGTGCGGCAAAGATTTGGTTACTGGAGTTGTCCAACGTGATAACATGACATTCTCTACTGAGCTTGCTCGTTACCATACCCAAGAGTTCAGGTTGTATGATTTTCACTGTACTCTACCTATCTAAGTAGTAACTGCCACACTTACGCTTGGCTACTTCCATCCTTTGTTTTCACTCCGCAATGTTCCACTATATGCACTAGTTCCAGATACAGTGTACTACATCTTTACATCATTTCGTAAACTACTCAAGCTCACTCCACATCACTACTTTGTGTGGTACACTTCAGTGAACTTTCAAGTACCAGTGAAAGGACGACGCGTGAGGTCACGCGTCGCGCTTCAGCACTACTCTTCGGCATGGACAACGATGACCTCGTCCTTCCCACTCCTGTCAATTTCCCAGCATTTCCTTACGACCCGCCTTATTGGATACAAATGGACTTGATGAGTCACGTCTATACGTCAATTGAGAAAAGGCAGGTTACCATCGTGGAGAGTCCTACGGGCACCGTGAGTGTTTGCACCAGCTGACTAGCAAATTTCTGATCCGGCAAGAGGATTAGGGTAAGACACTAAGTTTGCTGTGCTCGAGTCTATCATGGCTTGTGGACGAGAAAGACCGCGCGCGTAAAGGCCAGCTATCGCAACCGTCCCTCTCGAGTACCGGTCAGTGGTAGTCTCTGTTGATCTTGCAAGCAACATCTTAAAGCCACATCAGCACCATCATGGGTGGCAGCTCAGGCTCTCGATATCCGGAAGCGTGAGCTAGAGGCAGAGGATAAAGAATACGAGGAGCGCCTTGCCAAAGCTCGGAAGACCGAGGCTCATTTCCGTATACTGGCTCGGGCCCGGGTTACCAAAAAGCAAGTGCGTGCGCTCGAATTCATGTCTCAGCTCAACCTATTTACTCTATACAAGTAGCGCGTCACAGTCGATCCTGTTCAAGGCCATGTTGACGAGGACGCATACCTTCCGGACGACGACTGCGAAAACAACCAAGATAACTTCTCCCCCGCTGTTCGCGCTCTAATGGCAAAGTCAGGGTTGAGCTTTGCTGGTGTGAGACCCAACTAACGTGTACGAACAGAGTGGACAAGAATAACAAACGTGATCCAGCCTCTCAAGGAGACGAGCCGTCTTGCACGAAAATCTACTATGCGTCTCGCACACATTCCCAACTTTCACAGGTCCTACCCGAATTGACCAAGCTTAAGTTCAAACACCTCGCCTTGGGCGGTGCTGTTCCAGATGAGAGCACAATGAGAAACATGTCTCGAGTTGATCGCGATCCTTGCCAAAAGAAACGGACCTTTGGGGATGTAGATGGTGATAAGTGCGAAGTCGATCAGCGTCAGTGGCGGACCGTATCACTTGGGTCTCGCAAACAGCTGTGTATCAATGAGGACGCAAGGTCAAGACCGGGAGATATAGACGAGAAATGTCGAGAATTACTGGAAGGTACCCAACTTACTTATGACCCGCGTATTCATTGACCGTCGAAAATATGCTCACAGGGAAGAAAAATACACGCTGTCAGTATTTACCTCCGGTGGGTGACGAGAGCCGCATGCTTGATCTGCGAGATCAGATTCTGGTTGGTGAAGGTGATCCATTCGATTGAACAGTGCTGATGGGTTCTTTTCAAGGCATCGCCGAAAGACATAGAAGACCTTGCCACTTCTGGGAAAAATATACAGACTTGCCCTTATTACGGATCTAGACGAGCGATTCCACAGGCAGAGGTCAGCAGATAATCTCACTGATGTGCCTTCCTGGGTCTCATACTGAATTTTCAGCTTATTACTCTACCTTATAACCTGTTGTTGCAGAAGACGGCCCGAGATACTCTGGGGATCGACTTGACTAACCAGGTGGTCATTATTGATGAAGCGCATAGTAAGCATCTCACCTAGACCGCCCTTTATACCGGCTGATTTTGCTTTAGACTTGATACCAACTCTATTGTCCCTTTCAAGTGTCCGCCTCACATCCAGTACTCTATCGACCTCGTTGAAACAGGTCTCAGTGTATTACCAAAAATTTCGCAACCGGCTATCTGCAATGCATGCATTGCATCTGAAGAGGCTTCTCAATTTCCTGGATGCATTCCAGAGAGTCGCAATGGATTGGATGGCACAAAAATTGAGCGCCAAATCCAAAAGGCAAGATACTGAAGTCATGACTGTGCCAGATTTCATCCACAAGCTCGGGAGAAAGGTCGAGGGTATTAATCTCCTCGAAATTGAATCGTATCTTAAGCGCAGCAAAGTACGTTGCACTAAATTCATTAGATGTTTTTTTTTCTGATTACTCGCAGATAGCACGGAAGATATCTCGTTATGCTGTCGATGTTTCTGAAGGTTTGTCACCCTGACAAGGGCACAATCATATCTCTGAGTTTGTAGGGGAGAAACCTGAGAGACAGTCATCGGGTGTGGCCACTCCGCCACTGCATACGATTGAAGCACTAATGTTGGGACTAGCGGGCGCAAGTGAAGGTGAGCTAAGCGGCGCCGAAGTTGTTTCTTTGTTCAACATTGTTACAGATGGGAGACTAATCTTCTCTGCTGTCGGTGATGCTGTGGAGATTAAATACCAGCTGCTGAATCCATCGGCATTATTCCGTGATGTCGTGGAGTCGGCGCGTTCAGTGGTGCTTGCTGGTGGAACCATGTCGCCGGTAAGCAGCCTCCATTAACAGTTTCTCGCAATACGGTGATGTCGGGGATAGATTTCTGCTGTAGTGTCCGAGCTTTTCACATACTTGCCTCCAAACAGGCTGACAACTTTCTCTTGTGGTCATATCATCCCGGCATCTAGTGTGCAGACATTGTTGCTTACGAAAGGGCCTTCAGGCTTGGACCTGGAGTTCAAGTTCGCACAGCAGAGTAATCCGCAGGTCGTGTCCGAGTTAGGTCAAATCATATTGAACTTCTGCAACGTCGTGCCTGGAGGAATAGTTATCTTCTTCCCTTCCTATGCGTCATTGAATTTTGCAAGAGAAGCTTGGAGTCAGAGTGGATTACTGGACAAATTCAACGTGAAGAAAAAAGTAAGTGTCTCTAAGTAACAGGAGGCGGCTCATTGACTATGTTTTAGGTCTTCTTGGAGCCCCAGGAGAGTTCAGGGGTTGAAATGATCCTGAGGGAATATGCTACAGCTGCCAAAACACATGTAAGTTTAACAAACTGTAACATCTTCGCCATCATGACTATTTTTTTAAGATGCCACTAGATAAGAAGACTGGCGCGGTACTATTTGCAGTTGTCGGTGCCAAGCTTTCAGAAGGGCTAAATTTTTCAGATGATCTCGCCCGTGCTGTTGTTGTAATCGGGTTGCCTTTTGCCAACAAAAATTCCCCAGAACTACAGGAACGTATGCGATACGCGAATCAAACAGAGGTACGATCCGGTATAAGGAGGCCTGTTGGTGGCAAAGACGCAGCGACCGAAATGTATGAGAACATGTGCATGAGCGCAGTCAATCAGAGTATAGGTAAGCACGTGCGACAATGTTAGTATACTTAAACGCTTACCAAGCCCTAAACAAGGCCGAGCCATCCGACACCGTGGGGATTGGGCTTCTCTCGTACTTATTGATCGACGGTTCACATTGCCTGCGATTCGCGGAAAACTACCACAATGGCTAAGAGATGATGTGGCAGTCTGTGAGACTTTTGGCCAGGTGATGAAGCATTTAGGAAATTTCTATCGAGAGAAGAGACAACGTATAGTGTACTGATTTGGATGTAATGTAAGTATGTTGAGGCATGATGACATAGTGAGCTCCGTGAGGATAAGCTGTCACGTCTGCTAGGTCCAAGCCTATGTTGAGCGCTGCAGAGCCTCCAACAGAACTGGCCACGAGAAGTATGTGAATTTATCCAGTCGGATTTGGGTATGCAGCTTCATTCAAACGGGTCGAACGTTTTTCAAGCTCCGCTCGCCCTCTATACACGTGACGTTGTTACTATGTTACTCCCAAATAAGAACTTGCAAAGGGGAGGCTGCGGGCCTGCGGCTCGTAATCTGACGGGTCGTCTCGGGGATTCCAGGACTGTCCACGGTCATTATCGCGGATCATAGTTATGATCCTTCAGGTACTCATCAGATGAGCCTCCGGGACGGCCTTTCTGGATCACGGTACAGTAAGTAGTTCTGCGCCCAAACGAATTATAATTTCATTTCGAAACCCGTTCACGTTTTATGACCGCGGTGGTGCGATGCAGATATGCAACCTACCCTATTCATACTCAAATGCGCAACCTCACGCCGCGAAATTTCACAATCAGTCACTCAGAGGGCACCTCCTTCGTCAGACGTGCCAGTGTGTTCGCATTTACACTTGCATGTTGTCTTTGAAAACTTGGTCGTGGCAACGATTTCAAAGCAGCGACTACAATAGCCTCGATATCAGGAGTTCGAGTACAGATCCAAATTATTTTATCACCATAACCTCGAGTGAAATTGTAGAAAGAACTCGAATTGTGCCAGGTATCATTAATATTCGCCGGTGGGGTCAAATGATTGACCTGGATATTTGTCACGGGTGACAGTGTGGCAAAAGGTGGCATCTGGCAGGAGTTCTCCATACCCAGTGAAATCTGACGCGGAACGCCTGTATGTATATATAGATCTACATTCCTAATACAGAAGGAACGTTTAAATGTAATCACAAATTGTCTGGGTCTTCCTTGTAAATATTGGGCCTGCCTCGTCACGAGAGACTAGGCAATAGGAACACTAGTGTTCTTGCTCGCACAAGTGCACCACAAACACAAAGTCCAGTGAACATGGACGACCACGACAACCAGGAGCTGTCCACGACGCCCACTCCAACCAGTCACCTGCATCTCCACCGCAGCAGAAGTCATAGTTCGCACTGGTCACCCACTGAGACACCAACGCACCATAATGTAGGGACGTCCTACGTTCATTCCTCGTCACCGACGCCGCGGGCACCGTACCCACAGCCATCCATTAGCCATAGTTTATCAAACAGCCGCACCCGCAGCACTAGCACCAACAGCTCTCATCGCCCTCGCCGTCCAATTAGGGACAACGATGGCATGCTCAGCCAGGATGAAGAGGTTAGCTATGAAGATCAAGTCAATGATAGAGGTATTGGGGGAAGCAGAGATCGTGGCAAAGGCACTGCACCCTCACAAGACCAGGAAGGAGAAGTGGAAGAAGGAGACAGTGAAGAACGAGAGACAGGCTCGGAACACGACGACTCAAACAGCAGAGATGATGACGATCCAATCACAGTTAAAGATCGTCAGTCGCTCATCAACGTTCAGCACCCTTTTGGTTTGCCTATCTGGAAACCTGCATTATACAAGAAATCGCGCTCCGTCACTCGCCATGCGGATGCCGCGCTACACTCTGTCCCCTCTGCTCAAGCAGAGCGCCACCTCCTCCCAGGAAATATTTTCTGGGTTATCTGCTTTGGCTGGTGGCTTGCGCTGGCCTGCTTTGCTGTCTCTGCTTTGTTATGTCTCGTTCCACTTGGTGGCAGACGCTATGCTGTACTCATGTTCGGTTTGGGCTGGTACCTCGCATGGCCATTTGGCAAGTATGTCAAAGGGGATACTCAAGGCAATGACGAAGAAAGCACACTCCCACCTGAGGATGTTGGTAGTGCTAGCACTGTAGATGCCAACCCGTCCCTCTCTCGCACGCCCACAATCACCCAAAATACCAACAGTGAACGAGCTTTTCTGCGCCCTCCAGCTCCCTCCAAATCCTACGGAGCTGTCCCAAGTCCGACCGACCGCATGCCGTACGAGAAGATTTCCGCTGACTGGTTGGGCAGGGCTATTTTCTGGATCCTATTCATAACGCTCGTTGCCCCACTCCTTCTGCTCACCTGTATCGCCTGCTGGGCACTTATTATCACTGTCCCAATGGCCAAGCTTAATTGGGCTCTCATCAAATACATATTCGCATCTCCTACTAGGATACGCTTCTGTGCTGCGCCTCTCGTTCCACCTAGTGCAGTCAAGACACCCCGTCTCGCAGCTGGTCAGGCTGTCCCCTCTACCTCTGGCCATAGGAGTACCGTACTGCTATGCGTCTATCGCGCTGTTGGGTGGCAATACTACAAATACACTGTCGGAGGCGTTAATATCATTTTCGTCAATCTCCTCCCGCTTGTCTTCTTCGTTATCCTCGATGGATTCGTGCTCATGCCGAAGGCAGAAGATCTGGAGGAAGCAGGCGAACATGTCCCTCGCATCCTCGCCCTCGTTGCCTCGAAAGCACTCATTTTCCTCATGAGCCTTGCGAGCGTTATTCCTCTCTCTTACTTCATTGGCATGGCTGTGGCGAGCATCAGCGCCCAAAGCTCTATCGGCATGGGCGCCGTTATCAATGCCACATTCGGAAGTGTCGTCGAAGTCGTCCTATATTCTATCGCGTTGACTCAAGGCAAGGGACGTCTCGTTGAAGGGTCTATCGTGGGATCTTTATTAGCGGGAGTACTGCTGATGCCCGGTATGAGTATGTGCGCTGGCGCGTTGAGGAAAAAGGAGATGAAGTTCAATGCCAAGAGCGCAGGCGTAACGAGCATGATGTTAATCATGGCATTTATTGGAACGCTAACACCAACATTGTTTTATCAAACATATGGTAATGTACGTTTTTTACTCCCTTTATTTTTCTTTCCGGCAGAAAACATATATTAACACTGCTTACAGTTCCAGCTGGTTTGTAGTGGATGTCCTGACGGCTCCCGCCGCTCGTCCGAGTGGAGATGCGACCAGTGTTACTATCAACACCCTGATCCTGTTGAAGATCCATTTTATCAGTCCACAGTGAAGAGCCTCATGTACTTTTGTGCTGTGATCTTACTGTTTGTGAGTCCCCTTCTGTTTTTATGTGTACGACATTCATAACCCTTATACTCGCTGTAGTCGTATTTGATAGGCCTGTGGTTTTCTCTCCGCACACATGCCACTCAGATATGGCAGAACCCACAACCGCTCCTGCAGCCCCTCGACCTTCCAGCCACGCACCCATCTCGTCTTTCGCTCTACCAACATCACCGTCCTCACTCCAATGCAACCACAATCAGTGCAGCGCAATCCCCGCCGTCGCAGATTCCACCGATTATTCGCGAGCCACGTTTGCGACCAGATGGGTCCCATGAACGAACGCGACTGGAGGACGATCCCCGGTTTCAGACCCCGGCTCCACGTCTTACCGTTCCAACGGCGAATACAGTGTCCCCCACTTCCCCTTCGATTCTTCGACGTGTTTCATATGTCCCGCACACTAGTCCCCAAAGCGCCCAATCTCAAACACAATACACACCTCTTCTTGAGTCCGTTGACCATGCCATTAAGTCTACCGGTGCCCTGCCCCTTCCCTCTACTATGTCCACCGATGACTTTACGCGTGCAGTAGCTGTTGCGACTGTCAGCGCCCTTCGCCACCAGCACGCACATACTCGGGCGGCTCGCGCAAGCGTGGCTGAGGAGGAACATGGAACGGCTCACGGACATGAGGCGCCAGAGTGGAGCCGTATAACGAGTGCGGCAGTATTGCTGTCATGTACGGCTTTATATGCCCTCATCGCTGGTACGTCTACATTTGCATTGCCGTTTTGTTGTGGCTGCTGATTAATCGGGGCACTAGAGCTTCTTGTGGATATGGTGGATGTCGTACTAAAAGGCTCTGGGATTGAGGAAAAGTTCTTGGGAATCACTTTGTTCGCGCTGGTGCCCAATACTACGGAATTCATGAATGCTATTTCATTTGCACTGAACGGAAATATCTCGCTAAGGTACTCTTTGGCCTGTTTGTCTCCCTTCATCCCTAACCAACTCCCCTTCTTTCCCAGTGTTGAGATTGGTTCTGCCTATGCCTTGCAAGTCTGTTTGCTCCAGATTCCAGCCATGGTTGCGTTCTCCGCCTGGTATGCGCCCGACAAAATGGGCGAGATCGCAAATACATTTACGTGCGTATCAAACCATCTCTCGATGATGTCATCATTCATTTACGTTTATCTTTCCCCAGGCTTGTATTTCCGCGCTGGGATGTCATTGCGATCATCTTGTCCGTCTTTCTGATGACCTATACCTATATCGAGGCCAAGAGTAATTACCACCGTGGAAGTATCCTCATTTTGAGGTAAGTATCAACCTTGGGTTATATGTACGTCGTATTAATTTGTCACAGCTATGTTGTCCTTGTTTCCGGATTTTATTTCGCTCCGCGTAACTCTAATGACCAGGAAGATATCGTTGTGGCTGGGGATGTTGGGCCTCTTTCTGTCGTCTCACAATTGTATGCGGCCGTCTGGTCGTAGGAAGACTAGTACTATGACCATGCAGCTAAATTCCCACCTTCCTTGTTCCAACTACCATCCGTTCGTTTGATATAACGATCACATCGTTGCCAATAGTCGTCGATTTTGTCTTCATAAGGGGTACTCTCATTCGCTTGGTACCAATATTGATACATTACGGCATGTTTGTGATTCGATGATCAATGATTGGTTTAGAGTAATCGAATTGCAACTTTGTTTATTCCCCTCGCTCGATCAATGCATGCTTTGCATGCTCTCAAGCACCTTCTGAATCCTGTCTGCCGATATCGTGAGTTTTTCAGGCTCACTTTGTCCATCCATAATCCGTTTGAGCGCCTGGGGGTTTCCCACAAACTGTAAGAAGCGCTCGAGGAAGTCGCCATCAAGGAATCCGAAGGATGACGCATCTGCGTCACTGCGACCGCGGACATTCTTTGGCGCGCGGTACCTATGCGCAAAGTGAATTGAATGATTATTGAAGGTACTGGCTCATGACGCACTTTGTGTGATTTGGCCCTTCTTGTTTCTGGATATAGTTGGACAGGTTCCGTTGAAGGCCTGTGAGATCCAAGGCAAGGTCATCGGCAAGGTCGATGATCACACCGATAAGGCCCGCAGACGTGAAGAACAATTGTTGGGGCTGCATCGGCGAGTCGAGCGAGACCTCCTGAGACGACAATGTGCCTAAGATGCGTAAGTATGGGAAAGTGACGATACAGCGCACACGTACCAGGCAGGAACTTGTTGACCAAGTCCCCAAGGAAGTAATTCCCGTCTCTCTCGAGGAGCTCCCGCGTTCCCGAGTCCTGGAGACTGAATGTATAGAGGTTGTATTCACTCTGAGCACAAGAGAATAAGTGTACAACGTCAAACAATGCACTTCAGCTTACATTTGCACCAATCAGGGTGGAGTCACTCATGAGCTCGACACAGGTGGGCCATAGTGGGCCATAGTCTCTGGCAATCAAGTGCAGTCGGCTGTCCTCGAGCCGCAACATCGAGATCGAGCTGATTGCATCACCTAACAGAATTATATCGCCGCGAGATGCGAGGCTCGTCACTAGATAGTTGTGGTTCCAGGTTGCTATTTTCGCCATTATCATATTTCCGCTCTCTGTGTCCATCTTGAAGACAACGACCTGCGGGGCAAATGAGCAGTTGCGTATACAGTTTATAGGCTGGTTCGTTACCATGCTATTAACTGCCGCAGCGATCATAGAATTCACGGAAGTCAAGGCGTAGGGGCATCCCTTGACGTCATACGAAGTTACGACAGACATGTTTACCTGCAATGCATTCGACGTCATTTCCAAAGTAAAAATACGTCCCTTGGAGGCTTCGGTGTCTTCATCTTCGAGCGTCACTGCTGCTACACACAGATAGGATCCGGAATTTGCTGTGAAGGACAACAGTGACGTCGGTTCCTCGCCTTGCTCCAGATTAAAATGCCCGAGCTCTATTCATATCATTAATGACCATCTTACGCGTTGAACCTAACTCACTATTGAACGATATGTCGTCAAAGACTTGTATGGAGCCATTGATATCCTCTACATCTCCGATGCGAGCCGGGGTTATGTAACGGCATGCGACGGCAAAAACTCTAAGCGCAGGAATATGCGTAATGCGTAAGGGATTGTTGAGGCCGAGAGGTATCTGAGAACTAACTGTCAGCGGGACTCCTGTGGAACGACAAGTACTTTAACTTACAGAGCGAATATGTAATTTATCAAAGTTGTTCACGTTCCCAAAGACCAGGCCATCGGAGTTGGCAAGGACTATGGACGATGGGTAATTACTTGTGCTCAATTCCGCTGCAGCTGTCACATCCTGCAAACACGTTGGTCAAGAATACTGACGCGAAAAATGTCACATACCTTGAGTATAAGCGGCGAATACATCAATCTCTCTTTCTCCCAGAATAAAATTGCTGTCCTGCTTCCACACGCAAGCACTGTTTGTCTCGCACCAATCCGACACGAACGCATTGTTACGGGAAGACTTCCGATGGAAACCAATTTCTGATCAAGCAATTGATCATTTCGATACAGAAATGACGCGATGGAACCATCCGTAAGCCCGATGAGTAGGTGTACATTTGAGAACTTGGAGTCATCAGACGTGAAATTGTACAACAGCAGTGAGCGGGGTGCAGAGGGGAGTACAGGAGACGTTGTAACCGTGGGCATGGTTCCATCCACAAGTCTCAGTGAGAGTATCTCGACGTGCTTCGATGTCCAGAATCCGACCACAATATTTAACGCGAAACGCTTGGCTGGATCCTGTGGAAGACACGAGACGGCTGAAATCTCTGCATCACGATTATTGTGCACAAAATTGCGTTCTCTGCAATGATGGACAACAATCAAATCAAATCTTCACCTAGATGTTCAGACTCACCTCAGCTTGATAAATCGTTTGTCATCCAGAGTCAGCAGCACCACCCTCCCCCAGTTGAGTGCAAGCACAACCTGGCTCGCGTTGATACTCGCGGCTACGATCTCTCGCCCCTTCCACAGCCCCTCTTTACCAGGATCTGCAAACTTTTCCAAGGTCCATGGTTCACCAATTCTGGTGTATTGTTGCACATCAGGGTCATACTCAAGTAATAACAGGCCCTTCGAAACAACCTGTATAACATAACTAGAATCTGCATAGTCGGACTTGTTTTCCGCGTTGTACGTGCGTCGAAGGATATTTGAGACTGCGATGGTAGGTAAATCGATGATAAAACCAGTGTTCTTGTCCCCGTCAATGCTGGAGATCGATGAAGCGTTGTCAAAACGAAAAACATGCGTTTCCTGCAAAGTTGAGACCACGACATGTGCATAATCGCTTGATTTTATCATCAGCAGTTCTAAAAGAGGTCGGGACGAATGACAAACTTACGGTGCACGGTACATTACTTTCAATGGCCAGATCTGGGTGACATTCCCGAGCCCCTGAACTATCGCTTTTTCGGAAAAGTCAGCGCCACTCCGTATGACTTTGATGCTTCCCGTGCTTCTGCCACCAGAGCATGTTACAATTTCGTTCTGCATCACCTCAGCGTCCAAAGTCAGTAGACAGTCATTTGACATACCTGTCCACTGCCATCAGCGTCGATCAGCACAGCATCAAGTATCGGAGCGAGGTTGCTGAAGGACTCCAGCTCAGTGACATAACTCCCCAATCCAACGACAACATAACCTGATGCATCGGTGTTTCTACCTGACACATGGGAGTTGAGTGCGTTAGGGCTGATGGTTGGTATCGTGGATGGAACAGGCAATGTACGGGCGTCAAACGCAAAAGATGGAGTAGTAGTAATCTGGAGCAATTGCGAGCTACCAAAGTGCGAACCATTGTAGAAAACTTGATTAGCAAGGTAAGTTAATGTAGTTGGTGCAGACGTCTTAGTAAAGATGATCAGAACGAGAACGACCAGCGGGACTTGAGCAGACCTACCTCCCCGAGTGCCATCAATGCCAGCGTTGTGCCTCCAGAGAGGTTTATCGAAAGCAACGCGAGCTTTCC
The DNA here is from genome assembly GCF_016758755.1 of Suillus discolor. Classification (NCBI taxonomy): domain Eukaryota; kingdom Fungi; phylum Basidiomycota; class Agaricomycetes; order Boletales; family Suillaceae; genus Suillus; species Suillus discolor. The sequence goes on from NW_024541381.1 coordinate 43,104, forward strand.
ATAGCGGTCCCCAATCAAGTACTTCCGCTTGTCGTCAACATGACACCATCTAATATTGGTGAGCCCGTAGCCTCGATCCTACAAACGGAACTCACGCAGTGACTTCTGCCCATGGCCATTCTACCGTAGCCCTAGCTTTCCTCTTCTTCCACTCAATCCCTTTCTCTTTAGCATTTGCTTCCGTATCTCCAGTAGTTTTCTTCTTATCTGCACGTTTCTTCTTGCTCTCCCTCTTAGCCCGCGTTTCGACGTCCACAAAATCGTATAGCATGATCTTTCGCCCACCGATGATGAGGATACCACCTTCAAAATCATCATCGTCAACCTTATAAGAGGGGATATGTATGATAGCAGGGGTTCCGTCGTCGTCCATGGCTGTACTAAATAATTTGCCTGGGACAGGGAGTGAGGGGAGGAGTGGCGAGGGTAATGTGGAAAGCTGGAGGTCCTCAATAGAAAGGTCGCGAGTAAGAAGTTGGAGGCGTTGTTGGTAGTCGATGTGCATCATTGCCAAGGTATACATATCCCGAGAAGTTGACACAAAGGTAATATCCAGAAGGTTGAGCTCAGTTATTCTGACGAGAAAATATGAGTAAAATTAGTGCGAAAAATGCCACGACATACGATGCATCAAAGTCATGGTCATATCCTCCGTCTTGGTCAAGCACCACGACCTTGAGTTTGCCTGTGTACGCGCTCACGACAGCCACACCCCCTGAAGGATCAACTAGAAGGGTGTGGCAGAATTCTGCCGGCCGAGCACTGCGCTCAGACAATGAGAGATACTTCGTGGCAGTAATCTCTGTTGACCCTGCGCCATTTACAGTAAAAGATAGGAATATAAGCTCTGGCTCTGGGTGATCGGTAAGCACGAGCAGGCTGATACTGCTTCTACTCTAGAAAACGAGTCCCATAATCTTAATATGACACTACAGACGTGTTTTTTGCAGTTGTTGCTCACCAAGACTGGCACAGCTCTGATAACTCGGACTCTTCCCCAGATATCAAGACCCTGTTGATGACGGAGCCCTTCTGGAAGTAGCGCATATATATCAAGCCTATTTGACTTTGCAACGACAAGAAACTCTGATGGGTGCTCATCTTTCAACCTAAATTTGAGCGAATCTACGACAGATGACGCCGGGTGAAAGGTGGTAACGACCTTCATGGTGAACTGTGTTGCTAGCACAGCCACTACCTACACTATAGAAAGGTTTAATCACGTGAACTTCTAAAGGCGGCCCAGCCCCTATCGATTGTGGTGCTTGCAAGTGCAGTAGAGCATGGTGTACAGAATCCAGATCTAAATGACTAGGTACACTAGCGTCGTTGTGAGATTCAGAAAAGCTGGTTGGTGGGAGGAGTAAGTATGCAAGCTAAGTTCCGAAAAGACTTCGGGCTAGCAGCGTGACTGCACTACCTGTAATAGCACTGCCCACAACAAGCAGTACCTCCCGGTCTTGAATTATTCGTGATATCGGATGCGACCATACTGATGAGTGCTCTGGCCCAACGTCCGCTTGTTTCCCAGGGACAGATACTGTCACAGTTGGCACTGACAACGACTCGCTAGACAAATCTCGAGCATCGTATGCCGCCCTTTCCACAATCTCTGAGGTCAGTCCCTCTTGCTTTACCAACCGCTTATCCAATTTCGCAATCCCGAACTCTATCAAAGCTTGAGTCTCCGCAGCCATTTCTTCCACCTTCTTTTCGAACGTTTGCGCCAGTCTCCGCCTCTTCCATGGCTCAACCACTATGATCGCCAGTATGAACACCACCACGTTGACCCCAAGCACCATCATACTCCCATAGGTACTCGCACTTCGGATCTTGTCACTCCACACTTGCTCCTCGTGGTACCTAGCCAGAATGGCGCGCATGAGCTCAGCAAACTCTCTATCCAACGCATCATCATTCTCGGAGACCTTGGCCTTCGTCGCGACCTCGTGTTGTTCCAGTTGGTGATCTGAACGTACAAGAGAAGTGAAGGCGCTGACGTCGGCGTCTGTCCACGAAGATTTACGCTGCAAGAGCTCATTCACTTGGCGCTGGGAAAGAGAGCGCTGTAAAACAGCATCGTCATACGCTGTCTTAGCCTCTCGAGCTGCTTGACGAGTAGCCATGATTCTAGCCTCTTCGTCAACATAAGTCTCAGTTGTAGCACAGACACAATAAAGGAGTGCAGCACACCTTGTTCGACTACCCGTTGTTTAAGCGAGTCAATCTCCTCATAGCCCGTTACGCGATTGAGTTGAGAGCCCAATTGAAAAAATCTTGTGGACGTCTTCTGCGTGAACTCATCTGTGCGTTGACGGAGTCCATTTGTTTGCTGTTTGAATCCAGCAGTTGCAAGTGCAATCCAATCTCCGATACGCTGTTTGATGGTGTCTAGATCGTATGTGGATATCTTGGAGTTGAGTCGCCGAGGAGAGTCGGACTGGACCTTTGAACCAGCAGGCACAACTCCGGATGGATGTTTAACGCCTTCAGGCACGTTAGCATGAGTTTCCTGGCGGGATTGGGCTTGCGAGTCAACATTTGATGGCCCCGGCGACAGAGATCTCGTTGATTGCGCATTGAGGCGCAGACATGAATGGGAGAATGTGCGCAGATTGTTTACTGGTCTCCATACCCTAGTCCGCAGCATGATAATGCCTAGACCAATGTAGTTGAGCAGAAGACACACCGGTTCCGAGCCGCACCGACAAACGATAGATCTGGCTAGCGCCTGAAGCTGACAGAACAATTATTCTATCAGGTCTTGCTTATGGGAGACTCAACAAATAAGCTACAGGAAGATTGCAACGGAACGACAAATATTCGTGCAGTTTACATAAATCTATTGCAATATAATATCAGTGTCGTGTCACGGCGTGCTGACGTGTCATAAGCTGGCAAATAAATGACCCAAACCAATGATATCCTTTAGCTCCAGACATCCAACATTAGCCGTGAGCGTTCTTTCATCAGCTTGATCTCAGCCGCGCCTTCCGCCTCACTCCCACCCTTCGCTTCGCCCAAAATCCGCGCAAGAACTTCTTCTACTGCCTTACTCATCGCTTTGGCGTCACCACAAATGTATACATATCCCTTCCCATTCAGGATGGCGTCCGCGATATTTTTCCGGTCATCCCAAATGAGATCCTGCACGTAGATCTTGCTACCATCAGGCTTGTATGGCGGCTCCCGCGAAAATGCGCAGTGCATCGTGAACTTGCCCTTCAGCTCGGCAGTATATTGTGGCCACTCGTCTTTGTAGAGGAAGTCTTCAGTTGACTTACGGCAACCATAGAAGAGTGAGATTTGACCCCAATCTGCCAGAGCATCATCGCCGTTCTTCTCAAGTGTTCGGCGGGCAAGAGCAACACGTTCTTGGATGAACCCTCGGAATGGCGCAACACCCTGTGCCGTATCTGTGAGCGGAAAGCCGCAAAGTATTCTAACAAATAGACTTACAGTGCCAGGCCCAACCATGATGACAGGGCTCTTGGGGTTTGTCGGTAGCCTGAACGTAGAACGACGGACGTGGACAGGAATCTTGTAAACATCCTCAGCCTTGTGCGCCCCACGGGGACCTTCGATGGCATACGCCGGCAGCGATATATGTTCAATTCCTTCGCTAGCGTCAGCGGTCTCGCCATTAGCGGCGTGTTTGATATTAAGCAAGAAGTTTGAGCCAACACCATGTACCCAACGAGAAGCAACGAGCTTGTTCGCAATGGACTCGTATTTGAGAACAACAGCCGTCACGTGTACGGAGGTAGGGTTAAGCTTGGGGCTGCTCGAGATAGAGTAATAGCGAGGTTGCAAACGAGGAATTGATGAGATGACAATATCAAAGGGAATAGCCCAGGCAGTGGTATTCTGGGGTGTAGGGTGGGCATTTATGTCATTGCCTGCAGCTAGTTGAAGGACTTCGCCAAGCTTTAAACATCCATTCGCGACAACAGCTGCATACTCATCCTTGTTGGAGGTGAGGTTACGCATGAACGCATCGGCCTCAGGGGAGGGAGCAAACTTGGCAAGAACACCAAGAATCTGACGACCGGCGACAGCACTGATGTCAATGTAATGGCGGAGGACGCTGATATAGGTTGAAGGGACAGGGAATGGAACCTTGGCAAGAGCAGGGTCGAGAGAATCGACGTTTATAACGGTATCCTTCTTGGAGTAGAGTCCAAGTGCACAAAGGAGACGGTCAACCTCAACGTCAGGGTTGAGAGGCCAGACGCCGACGTGATCGCCATGTTGGTATGTGATTCCAGAACCTTCAATGTCAAGCTCGACATGGACGCAGTTACGATCTCCACCAACTTGGAAAAGTTCGCGAGAAATCTTGACCGGAGAGGCGTACGGGTTCTTAGCATCATGGATGCCTTTGGTCTTTGTAAGGGCACGTGCAGAAAGTTCGCCTACAGACCAAAATGAGAGGCGTACAAAAATGCACAGCGAGTGCTTACCAAGATATACTTTTTCCGGAGGGTGCGATTCTAATTCGGTAACAGCAAAATCTGGGGTATCACCACCCTGACCCTCCTCTACACCCAAAGCTTCAGCGAATGCAGGCCAAAAATTGTCCTTCCACTCTAGGTAGTCCTCTTCCATGCTCTTATCGTCATCTCCCTCACCGCGCTCGCCGATCCTGACTGCGCCCATTTTCGTGAGCTCGTCATCTACCTGACGTGCTATGGCATTGTAGTGTTCGTAAGTCCTGTTGCCCAAACCAAAAACAACATATTTGAGGCCCTCGAGCCCATGTTGACCGTTACTGAACTCAAATGCAGAATCGGTCAAGTTTTCCATGAGCTGAACTGCGTTATCGGTAGGTTCACCCTCGCCATAGGTAGCCATGACAAAAATAACACAACTGTCCTCGGGGACTTGATCTAGATTCTCAAAGTCGTATTCCTCGGGGTCGCAGACAAGAGATGTGAGTCCGAACTTGGTTTTTGCCTCTTTGGCAATGCGGATTGCATATTCCTCAGCAGTACCAGTTTGCGAACCATAGAATATGATGAGACGTTTTTTCTGAGAAGAATATCAGATATATGATACATTGATGCGATCATGAACCTTGGAAGCTGATAGCTTACCCCTTCCTTCATTTTAGCAATAAAATCTCGTGGATTTCCATGGCCGTTCGCAAGTTTCGAAGGGGCAACTGGGACAGCTTTGGGCGTCGAGGAAGAGAATATTGAATCACGAAAAAGATATGCAGCAGCTAGGACCACGCCCAGCGCAAGTATTGCGACGTCCGAGGAGGACGCGACAGCCATTAGTGGACGAAACCTAGAGGAAATGATTGTAGTAGTGGAGAGAACGAAACCGAGCTTGGGAAGAACAGGAAGAACAAGCAGGAATAGTCGCTCGAGAACAGTTAAAGGACAAGAAGCACAGCGATGCAAGGCACTAAAATGCCGACGTGGCGAATGTATCAAATTTCCCACGTACATTTCCGAATCCGATTATAAGGGTAGGAACAGTATTAATTAGTCAGCACGATAAAACACTTGAATTCAATTCATATCAGCTAGTACAGTACAGACGGCATGTTTCAACGCTAGCTCAACTAGTTGATCTGATCGTATCATGAGAGCGATACACAATGATACCCACCTGTGCCGGCAGAGGCCTGGATCCGGAAGCGCCGGTGTCATGTGGTCCGATTTCTATGAATATTCCCATCTGGGCGAATTCACCGGTATTCAAACCACGGCCCAGCTGTCCTGACTAATCATAGTGACTCATAAGTACATGCAGTTACTCCAGCTGTTCGCAGAAACCATTGGACAAGTGTACTAGATCCAGTCTCGGCGGTCCGATCAATCGGATTCAGATGGTGCTGTTGCTAACGAGGACTTCGCTAATGAAGGAATGGTCTAGCTAACTACGTGGCTGTGGCTCTGCCAACAGACAACGTTACGCATTTGGGCAACAGATAAATCTTATGTAAACGTATGTAAGCTGCCGGTAGAACCGTTCGTTTGAACTAGTACTCAGAGATCATTTCATCCATTGAGTATACTTATAAGTATTGGTGCGACAAATTCATGTTTGCTGTCAGCATCTGAGTCCAGCTTTACAGCATGGATTCACCTTGGGAGGAGGACCCACGAGCAGATTATGCTCCCGAAGCAGACTGGGCAAAACTCTCTAATGAGTTCACAAACGTACCATGCACACTCATGTTTCATTCTTCCCTTGATTGATATTTCCATCTGTAGTCTGGATACCGAGAAGGGATAATCGCAGGCAAAGAATCTGCACTTCAAGAGGGGTTCGACGCTGGTTTCGCGCATGTAGGAGTTCCGATTGGCCGTGATCTGGGATCAATACGTGGCGTAATCTCTGCGATTGCATCATTTTTGAGCTCAAAAAGCCAAGAAGACACAACAACCCTAACAACTGCACGCGAAATATCATCTTCGCTCGCAGGCATTCGCTTCTCCGATATCGTTCCTGTCGATCAGGAAGCAGAGCAACACGCCAGAGAGCATCTTGATGCAAATGATGATCTAATCGAACAGAGTGAGGAACTTTTGCAGAAGAGAGAGATGGAGGGATTAGAAGATATGCTGCAGAGGCTCACTGCTGGTACTACAAGTAAACCGTTGCAGGGTAGGCCAACTAGAGAGGACATAATTCGTTTGAAGGAAGGTATTTTTACGCTGAGTGCCCAACTGGGCTTGGATATCACACCCTAGTTTGGGGTTAGGGTTAGGTCTTACTATGACACGTACCACTTTGCAACTAAACTAATTACGTTCAAACTTGTTTCAACAACACCACCACCTTCACCTTGTGTGCCCGCACAATGTCGGTCCTTCGGTGAGCCCTTTCACTAAAAGAGCCCGCGTCTGTGTTCATGAGCTTTGAACGACAGACTTGGACTATGTGTTCTGGGAGTCTACTCCATGTTCCTAGTATGCTAATTTCACCAGTTCTGACGAAAGACAGCTGCTCACCAGCGTTGTATTCAGCTATGGGCTGTGGCGCAGGAACGACGTAAGTACAACGTATAAAAACAACCAATTGCATGAACTAATACAAGCTCTTAGTATCAGTTCCGTTTCAACACATAGACGGACAATCAACAGACAAGTTCAAGTCTGCGCTCTTCCTTGGGACTTGTCAAAGCTTCCTGAGCTCGCTGTCTGCCCTCGCATACATACTTATCCGTGGAAAATCAGGGTCATCACTATCATCTCTACTGGGCCTGGACCTTGCCTCCATGGTGCAAACGAACAATTCATCCAATTCCAAAACAAACGGATCTTCGAGCACTAAAGTCAACGGCCATCCCCATTCCTCAAGCGCGCATTCTCACACTTATTCGTCCACATCCAAAGCTCTCCTCTTGCGCTACCTTCAAGTATCGGCTTTTATCACGCTAGCCGCTCCGTTTGGCTTCGCAGCCCTCTCGTACATAACGTATCCTACAATGGTCTTGGGGAAGTCTTGCAAGCTCGTCCCAGTGATGCTCATGAATTTCGTCATGTACAGGAGGCGCTTTGCTCCACACAAGTACATCGTAGTCGCGATGGTCACAGCCGGAATCAGTGTCTTCATGGGCTTTGGGAATGAAAAGCCATCAAAAGCCTCATCCAATGGAGAGCAGGGGTCTCATAGCCAGCTGATTGGCATTCTCTACCTTTTTATCAACCTCATTCTCGATGGCGCGGTGAACTCGACGCAAGACGAGATGTTCGCTCGGTACAAGGTGACCGGACAACAGATGATGTTCTGGATCAATATATTCTGTACGCTATTGACTACGGCGCTTGGAACCCTTCCCTTGCCGCACATCCCTGTGCTTCACCCCTCGAGCGGTTTACAATCAGAATTTGCAAATGCAATTGGGTTTATAAGGACGCATCCTTCTGCTATCATACCTCTAGTCCAGTTTTCCTTGACCGGCGCTCTTGGGCAGCTGTTCATCTTCGAGACGTTACAGCATTTTGGATCGTTGACTTTAGTGTTCGTAATCCTTTTATGGGGTTTCTGTTACGCTCTTTGCTCATCACAAATTCGCAGAATGATTACCTTGACAAGAAAGATGTTCACCATGGTTCTCTCTGTAGTAGTTTATGACCACAGACTCACCCTCGGGCAGTGGGCAGGCGCGGGCATAGTGTTTGGGGGCATCTCAGTTGAGGCGTGGGTAAAACGCAAAGGTCAGAGCCTTGTTGCTGCTGATGTCTTATGTCTGATTACTTTCTTCAGAGGTCCACGCAAAGCGTGTTCTACAGGAGAAAGAGAAGGCAAAGATCAAATCACTATAGATCATACCCAGTTGACAGCTGGGTCATATCGGATCCCAACAGAACTTATACCATTCATCATGACAGGATACGAAATACTTCTAAAACAAGTATACAATAGTGGTAGACTAAACAGAGAGGGAATGAAGAAAGCTCCAAGAAAGCACGGTCATAGATCTGTTGCCATTGCGTCGTCCCCTTCTGCGTCAACTAATGCTCTTTTGCGGTCTTCCTCTCTGGTGGATTGTTAAACTTGAGGCGCACAAAGAATGGGAATTGATCTAAATATTGACATACCTAAAATCCTCCTCCTCATCATCGTCATCTCTCTTCCTCCGGGAGACAACTCTTTGCATCTGCCCTTGTGGAAATCCGGCAACAGCCACGGATGCCTTGTATATTGACTCGTATTCCTGGAGCACAGCATAAGAACATAAAGCTCTTCATAGAAGGTTTCGTTGGAGTGCAAGATAAAGGCTCGAGGCACAGGAATGCAAAGCCAACCAAGCTCGGGGTCACAAAACTCACCTTGATCTGTGTCAAAAAACCACCATTTGGCGAAATACAGTAGCGACGATTTTGAACAAGGTGAAGAGCATCCTCCCATGACAACTGACAACGCTGCATGACGAACATGACAACAAAGGCAGGTGAAAGGGAAATCCCGCCTGTATTGTAAGTGGACTGAGTTGGCGCTGCAAACAATCAAGCGCAGAGCGCACCGTTGCAGTGAACTAGAACAGTGCCCTTTCTATTCAATGATTCAGTAATAAAATTATGAGCTCTGGCTGACTGTTAGCATGTTCACGGAATATCGTGCAGCAAATACGCACTCCGGGAACAGACGAATGACGTTTTGGTCTTCGTTATCCTCCACGTCCAACACAAGGTACTCGAAACGCTCTGGGAAACGTGGTTTCACGGAGAATGCTTCCTTCTTATCGCGTATACAAAGTCTTTGGATATAATTTCAAGGGATAAAATAAGAGACGGGTTGATTAATCAAGTAGGTCGTCGATTCAAAGAGGGTTGGAACCTCACATGTGAGTGACGCCAAGCGAATTGAGCACCTCGAGCGACTTTGACGCTTGGAAAGGGCCTAGTAGAAGGCCAGGGATGATCTCTTGACATTCCCGACGCATTTCATACCTGGTAAATGGGACGCATTCATAGCCGTGGCGCAGGAATGTGTGCGGCGCATACCTCCATTCCACATCTCCTGGACCCTGGATCAGGTTTTTGAGGGATTCATCTGTGAGCGGAAACACGCTGTTCGAAGGAGTTGACATAGTGGATGGGAAAGACATGTGCATCAATGAGCACTAGTTGTGCCATAAAACGGAGAGCAAGAACAAGCTACCGAGAGTAATACTATAGTATTTCATAATGTTCGGAAGCAGTATGGTCACCATCCCATCGCCGGCGGCAACTTGAAGCTTCTTCGTTCTACAACCTGAGTCAATTGATCCGCCCGACCAGTGAGTCACATCTCCGTATACATGGTCGTTCACTTTTATCAATACATGAAGCCAGTCACTTGAAGCGAGTTCCAAATTTATAGCATTCAAGATCAAAGTCATGGACTTCGATGATGATATACCGTATGTTCGCGGTATGTTTTAGTCTGTCGCTCGTCTGCATTGCTAATGTTCTTGCTTACAAGGACATTGATCGAGCATGAAGATAAACAGCTCATGCCTGATTCTGCCTCGACTGGTCGAGTACCATGTACAATCATCAGTGGCTTTCTTGGGGCGGGGAAATCCACCCTGCTGAGGTACGCGAAATGCTCGACACCATGCGCACCATGCACCTACCTCATTGTTCATTAGGCGTATTCTAACGGAGCATCACGGGTATCGAATAGCCGTGATCATGAATGAATTTGGCGATACATCAGTGAGCAATGTTTTAATTTGCTCATGATTACGTCTATTAAACTTTCGTTGGAAGAGCATCGAAGGTTTCTGTTACTATCCTGACGATGTGAACTTCCTCGCTAACATTAAGCATAGCTAAAACCATTAATATCTCTTCGGAAGATGACCCGACAGCAGAGAAGTCACAGGAGCTCCTTGAGTTGGCAAATGGATGTCTATGCTGTTCTATCAAAGACGCTGGCGTAGCTGCTATTGAGAAACTTATGCAAAGGAAGGGTGCCTTTGACCACATCCTACTAGAAACTACTGGCCTTGCTGATCCTGGTAGGCAATCCATGATTTGTTCTCGATGTTTTTCATATGACTTTTGTGTCTCCTAGGCCCTATAGCTTCTATGTTCTGGCTTAATGAGGAGTATGCCACTGGTTTAGGTCGACAGATTTCCTTGGATGGCGTCATTTGTGTCGTCGACGCTGTCTTTGGTCAACAGGTACATCGACGCTTTTCTGACTTGTGCAAGTTTCTCCGCTAAATCATACTCTAGCAAATGGAAGAAGATCATTCTGTCGACGGCGTTGGAGAAAGCCTCAGGTGATTGTGAATCATGTCTTGAATCTCGTTCGCGACTTACAACATCTCCAGACAAATAGCATGCTCCGATGTTATTTTGCTGAACAAAGTCGACCTGACATCGGAAGAGCAATTGCGCTCGATTGAAGAGCTCATACAAAGGGTCAATCCCTCCGCTCCAATTCACCGAACTATCCGCGGCCAAATCGATCTAGCGCATATAATGAACATCAATGCATATGCAGGGGGAGCAAAGGGGTTGCAATCTGCACAACACCAACGTGGTAACAATGACAATCATGACCACGCGGGACACACCGTCTCCTCTAAGCACTACGAATTGCGTGGCATATCTAGTCTGCAGGTTACTCTTCCTACATTAACCCGCCATCGTCTCCAAGAACTAGACGAGTGGATACGTACGGTTCTGTGGGAGAACCGAATCCCGGACAATTACCATCAGATTGGACTATCTGAACTCAAGGTCCTTCGTTGTAAGGGTCTTTTCGTGATGGAATCCGGGGAGCAGTACGTTCTACAGGGCGTGCAGAGTATGTATGACTTATCCTTAGTAGAAGGGGATGTTACAGGTATTCCCGATTCAGGGAAGTTGGTGTTGATCGGGAAGGGTTTAGATGACTCGGTTAGGCAGAGCCTTAATAAATTGTTAGTGTAGGGAGCTCAGGTTGTCACATATATGCTTGGAGACAACTTGACAAGCGCTTCGCGATTTCCTTATCCGGTTGATACAAAACTCGCTTCCGATGGTCCACCGGCCCGGGCAAGTCATAACTCATATTTTAAAAGCGATCATATCAATTCTAGAGCCTCAGACCACACGCGCTTCGCACCCACTTTCTTGCTCACGTAGCTGTACATATAGAATCAACAGGTACATCGATGGAGGCCCCAGACCCAGCTAACGTTCGAATAATCACGACTCTCGGGCATGTCGATCACGGAAAGACTACACTGATGGATGCCCTTCTCGCGGCAAACAACATTATTTCTCATCGGATGGCGGGAAAGCTGAGGTTTCTTGATAGTAGAGAGGATGAGCAAGAGCGCGGGATCACGATGGAAAGCAGTGCAGTATCGCTCAAGTTTCGAGTCATGGGACGACCTGACGAAGGTAGACATCTCACCATGATGCATATGCCAAGGAATAGTAATAAACATGCCTAGAAAGGTCCCCAAAGACATATGTCGTGAATATGATTGATACACCAGGACACGTCGATTTCTCGAGCGAAGTTTCCACAGCATCTCGGTTGTGTGATGGTGCACTGGTCCTTGTTGATGTCGTCGAAGGTGTGTGCACGCAGGTAGGTAAGTCTGTCTATGACACATAATAAATCTAACCCCAGTTGCCTAGACTATTGCTGTGCTTAGACAGGCATGGCAGGATAACCTCCGCCCAATCCTCGTCATCAACAAAATGGATAGACTCATCACGGAGCTGAAGCTGGTGCCCACCGAAGCTTACCAGCACCTTTCGCGGCTGATCGAACAAGTGAATGCTGTTATGGGAAGTTTTTTTGCAAGTGAATTGATGAAGGACGATCTCCGGTGGAGGGAAGAGCGCGATCGACGTCTTGCTGAAAAGAAGGAACAACTTGCAGATGAAGCCGAAGCATCCATCAATGACACAGATGACTTCAAGGAGAAAGACGACGAAGATATCTACTTCGCACCGGAGCGGGGTAATGTAGTATTTGCTTCTGCCATTGATTGTTGGGGTTTCAGAGTTGGGAACTTCGCCCAGCTTTATTCTGCAAAGCTCGGTTTCAAGGAAGCCAATCTAAGGCGCGTTTTGTGGGGCGACTTCTATCTCGATCCAAAAACCAAGAAAGTTATCAGTCAGAAGCATCTTCGCGGACGCACATTAAAGCCATTGTTTGTCCAATTTGTGTTGGAGAACATCTGGGCGGTCTATGATGCCGTTGTGATGAACCCGTAATCATCATCTTTTCATATGATGCCACATGATATGCTAATAAATTCCTAGGAACACAGAGAAAGTGACCAAGATTGTAACAGCTCTTAATCTGAAGATTTTACCTCGGGATTTGAGGTCAAAAGACAGTCGGCAGTTGCTGTCCACGATTTTTACACAGTGGCTTTCACTGTCTACGTGCATCATTCAGGCGACTATTGATGTCGTTCCTTCCCCTCCTGTTGCCCAGGCGATTCGCATCCCAAAAATGCTTTATCCTAACGTATTCGACAAGAACATACAACCCAAAAACAAGTTAGAGCAGGATCTTTTCACGTCCAACTTCGCGCCAAACGCAGTTGTAGTTGCATATGTAAGCAAGATGTTCGCTGTTTCAGCCAAAGAACTTCCGGAAAACAAGAAACGGGTTGCGACAGCGGACGAGTTACGCCAGCGGGCGCGAGATGCCAAAGAAGCACGAGATAACAGCGTTTTAGTCTCAGGGACTCCGGACCCTCCCTGTGCAGCCCCAGAATCACCTCGTAGTACGGCTCTAGGAGAGGTGTTAGACGTTTCTGAAGAGTCTGAAATTATCCTCGGCTTTGCACGACTGTATTCAGGGACAATACGCACTGGCTCCACCATATACTGCGTGCTGCCCAAGTACAATACCTCCCTTCCTCCAAATCACACCCATAATGTTGCGCATCTTATTCCGGCCAAAGTTGAAGGATTGTACGTGATGATGGGCCGGGAGCTTATCCCTGTGGACAGTGTCAGGGCAGGAAACACCTTTGCAATTAGGGGATTGGGAGGCAAAGTGTACAGGAATGCCACACTTTGTGCGCCACAAAGCACAGGCGTTCCGGAGAGCGCAGATCCCGTCCAGGTGCATGATAGTCTCATTAACATCGGTGGTGTTACTCGCACGGCAAGTGTCACAGGAATGTTTGAATCTCACTGCTGACCAACATTTTTATCATAGGTATCCCCTATAGTGCGGGTTGCGCTTGAACCTGTCGTCCCTTCTGATATGCCAAAACTTGTGGCCGGGATGAAGCTCCTCGCTCAAGCTGATCCCTGCGTTGAAACATTCCAGCAACAGACTGGAGAACATGTGATTCTGACTGCAGGAGAGTTACACTTAGAGGTATGATTTGATTGCTCATTGTCATCTACTTTCGTTCACCCTATCCACAGAGATGTCTGAAAGACTTGCGGGAGAGATTTGCTCGTGTGGAGATTCAAGCGTCCAAACCGATTGTTCCTTTCCGCGAAACAGCTGTGAAAGCCCAAGGTATGCATAATCTGCAATGCATCATCTCGTCACTCACCTTTTGAGGATAGATATGGCACCCTCGAAAATTCCAAATGCCGTCCGTGGAACCATCAAGGGTGCAAGCACACAGAACTTGGTCACTTTTTCGATTCGCTCGGCGCCTGTCCCCGGTATCATCTTGCAATTCTTGCTGCATAATTTAACGACTCTCAGAGCATTGCAGAGGGACGGTCAAACAGGCAGAGATACCTCCAATAACAGTATCGACATTGTTTCTGAGAGCGAATTGGTTGATGTCCAAGGCGATGTGCTCCATGCTCCAAGTGTTAGAGCAGACCAGTTTTGGAATGCACTGGAAGAGAAGTGCAACGAAGCTGGTGGGGAATGGGTGGATATCTGCGACAAAATCTGGTCGTTTGGTCCCCATCACGCTGGTGGCTGTATTCTTATTGATTATCGTAAAGATATGACACCGTTATCGTGCGTCGCCTTATGGTTCCTTGCGATGTCACTGATGCTGTATTCAGGCTGAGGCATCGCCTCTCACGGAATGTTCTAGCTCAGCCCACGAACACATCCAGTAATAATGTTGATTTCACGGGCTATGTTGAGACAGGCTTCCAGCTAGCTATGTTTCAAGGACCATTGTGTGCTGAGCCTGTCGAAGGGATGGCCTATTTTGTTGAATTGATTGACGTTGATGCCGACGGCGTCCAAAAGGAGATCGGTATGTTTTTTTATAAGTGGACCTCAGGATATATGTTTAAACATTTTGAACAGTCCAAAATAGGTTATCACAAGTGACAGGCTCCGTGATATCAGCGGTAAGAGATGCCTGCAGGAATGGACTGCTCGATTGGTCTCCTAGGCTTATGCTGGCTATATATTCGTGTGATATTCAAGCCTCAAGTATGTGATCCACTGGTCGGTTCCGGAGCTTATATTAATTAGAGTTCATTCCAGCGGATGTCCTTGGGAAAGTCTATGGAGTGGTTGCAAAACGACGTGGTCGAATTGTGGCTGAAGAGATGAAGGAGGGGACTACGTTCTTCACAGTCTCTGCTCTTCTTCCAGTTGTGGAGAGTTTTGGTTTCGCAGACGGTGAGCTTGAATTCGCAGGCTGCGATGGGGTAGTCTCATACCATGATACAGAGATACGCAAACGAACATCTGGTGCTGCAAGCCCACAGCTAATTTTTAGCGGGTGAGTGATACTGCCTATTGGGTGTTCGCAGGTCATTGAAAAGGAGCGCAAGATACGAATTACTTGATCAAGATCCCTTCTGGATACCAACGACTGAGGAAGAGCTGGAGGACTTGGGTGAAAAAGCAGACCGAGACAATATCGCAAAAGGTTACATGGACAGCGTGCGAGAGCGAAAAGGTATGTTTGTGGACCGAAAAATTGTGCAGTTCGCGGAGAAGCAAAGAACGCTGAAACGGTGAGATCGGTGGACTTTACTGTCAGTTGCGTGGTCTGCGATAAGTAACGCGATATGAACTGTGTTATTATGTAATAGTCCGTTGTGAGGGCATACGGCTCATCTTAGCTAGCTGAGTTGACTTCTCTCCGCTTCCGCCAATCCATCAGAATTCGTTCTACTTGAGGTTATCTATTCTACGTCAGCTGTTATATGGCTGCAATCGGCCTCGCCATGTACAATGGTGTCAACTGTTATCCCTCACAATCCACTACGATTACTGTCGAACAGGAACAGCAGATCTCACAGCTTCCGGAGGAGCAGTATATCTCCACATTCTTCTGTCGAGCTCTATATGACTACCAGACACAAGACGCTTCCTCTCTCTCCTTCCACAAGAATGAAATTATCGAGGTTCTCACCCAGCTCGAGTCAGGCTGGTGGGACGGACTCCTTGGCGATGAACGGGGATGGTTTCCGTCGAATTATGTAGTAGTGTTATCTGATGAGGAGGCAGAGATCGCTCTTTCCAACCATGGCGCTACAACTCAACAAGGCCCTTTCCAGCAGACCCATGAAGTAGCTCGCGGTACTCATTTGAATGACTTTCATTCCCGGACACAGGACCCCCACTTATCAGACAGTGAATGGTCGCGAAATAAACGTGACCCGTCTATTCCATCCAACGGTCTTCATGAATCCCGCAGTACTGCGGAACACAGTGCGACTTTGTCAAGCGATTTTTGGATGCCCCAAGTCACACAGGATGGTCAGGTAAGCAGAGCATTTTGCTTGCTATGATTCATTACACACCAATATCCTCTTCTCCAGATTTACTATGTTAACACGCAGACAGGCCAAATTTCGCGAGATTTGCCCATCGAAGGCGACGATGTATCTGTTGATGAACTTGCTGGACTAGCTTCCTCTCCACCAAGTTCGCGGTCAGGCACAAGCGCAGGGCTAGGACTCAGCGCCTCGACGGAATCTTCCATCCCGGGTTTTGGTGTTCTAAAGCGCTCTGGGACGCCTGAGCCTTGGGTAAGACGACTTGCCGATGATGGCATGTCTTACTATTACTGGAATAAGCTCACTGGTCAAGTGAGCTGGACAATCCCAGAAACGGAAGCTACTGTGCAGAATGGCAGGACTCGTGCCCTCACCAGCTCCTCCACTACCTCATCAGATTTATTCAATAGTCTGGATGAGGATTCGGTACCAACGCGATTTCGATCTGATTCAACGACATCCCAAACACGACATGGGCAAGACCGGAGTCACAGCAAGCCGGAGCATGTCAGTGATTCTGAAGATTCCTGCCTCTACTCTCCAGACCACGGTGATTCACCATCAACTAGTGGGCGCTCTCAAAGTGGTCAGGATCTCTTTGCGGACCAATTAGCTCTTAGAAAGTCTTCCGTTGAGCTTACCGCGGCTGAGAAAATTGCCCAATCACTCCAGCAATCATTAGCACCACCACTCCCGGACCTTATTTCCGATCTATCTAATGTCGCACACAACGCCATCTCCGCAGTTGTCCAGAAAAACAAGTCTTTAATCGGCATATCTCGAAGAGCAGAACACGGACAGGTCCTTGATAGCCTCATCAGGGCTGTTGTCATCACCGTCCGCAATCTACTTTACATATCCGCACCTCCTGGCCACATACCCAACAACCTTATACCACGCGGTGTCCGTGGACGTCGCGAGACGACTGCATCGCAGACACTTTTGAAACCAGCTCAACGGAAAGTAACTGCCACGTTATCCAAGCTCGTTCTTTCTGCTCGAGCCATGGAGTATGACTCGGGTCCTGCGGCACATGATACGGCATCCCGTGTTGAAAGTGACGCGGCAGAACTTGATCGTGCCATCGTGACATTCGTTGTTGAAGTTCAGCGGTGTCAAAACGAACGACTTGGTGGCGTAGGAGCAAAACGAGTTCTGGGTTGCTTCTCCGCAGTCTACCTCGGGGTAGGGCTAGTCGGTGCGGGGTATGCAGGGTCTTGGAGGGGTTTTGGCTGGGTACCGCTGGATGATAATGACGAAGCCCCTCAGCGAATTTTAGATGGCGATGTTTTCTCTGAATTCAAGACGCACATAGTATCAATGCAGGCGAGATTCGGAACATTCCATACCGCACTCAAGACTATTGGCGATGAACCTCGTGAGTGTGTCAGTATTTGTGCTGTGATCTATCTGTTGATATATTCTCAGAGCAACGAGTATGGATTACAGGTCGTGAGCTTCTCTCTAGCCTTTCATCACTCCTCCTATTCGTTGCCAATATCCACATCGCTCGTCACGTCGATATCGATGGTTTCTATTCCAATGTGGCGGATGCTGAACGTGCTGCTCTGTACGCTCAGACCGTGGACAAAGCTCGCTTGCTCGCACGCACGCTCGAAGCGGTAGTACAAACTCTATACGATGACGCAGCTACACTGCTTCTCACGATACAGCGAGTTCGTCGTCTCACTTACAGAGTCTCGCGACAAGATCGTGACTTCCAGCGCGAGTACCTAGACGCCATCTCCGTCTCCCTCAAGTCAAATCTCCAATTTCTCATGCAAACCCTTGATACCCTACTTTCTCTTGGCCGCGATCAAGCAGACATGGCACAAGGGGAATACACAGGTGCAATAGAGTGGCGCATGTCACGTTTAAGCGTCATCGACTGCAACTTTGACGCCCGACCCATGTCGGTCCTCGACCCAGCAGATCCAGAGAGCGAGGACATTGTTGACATCGAAGTTGCTTTCGGTGCATCTGGAATGAAAAAGTCGGCGGTCAATCTCGGCGACCGAGCGCCATTCCGAAGCCAATCCCAATTATCTGATGCCACCATTACGCTTACCGATCGGTCACTTAAGTCGGCGGCTTCGAGCTACGACCCCACTATGTCTGTACACACTCTGGTCCCTTCAACATTTGATAAACCGCAGGATGTACTGTCTATGAGCGACTCGGCTTCAATGCTTGACGACGATTGTAAGCGACACTTGTATATTCCCTCCCTTTCTAGGCTTATGATATGTACAGCTGCGACCACGAGAACAGCAACGAAAATCAAGAAAATCTTTGGCGATGACGCTCCTGAGCACATCATCAGCACAAAGCCTTGGTATCTGCGACCTGACTACACGAAGAATGACATGACTATCGATGTAGATGGAAGCATTCGAGCAGGAACAGTTCCAGCTTTGGTCGAACGTCTCACGTCACATGATCCTTCAGGTACGGGTGCTTCGTAATCTATCTGCCTACGGTATCATATTCAGTATGGGGACATTATAGACCCTACGTTCATCAAAACATTCTTGATGACGTACAAGTCATTCACTACTCTTGATGAATTTTTCGACCACCTCGTCCGCCGCTTCCGCATCCAAACCCCGGAAGGTCTGAGTCCCACTGAGTTGGAAGAGTGGAGAAAGCTCAAGCAACATGTCATTCAGATGCGGTGCGTCATTGTTGATTCTTCTGCACTATACCTAATGTGATTTTCAGTGTCCTAAATACCCTCAAGGCCATGGTTTCGGATGAAGATTTCCTTGAGAAAGAGGATATGTACATCCTGAATCGAATGAAAGAATTTTTGCAGAATGAGGATGTTAGCAAGTTTGGAGGTGCAAAGCAACTACTTTCACTTGTTGAACGCGCAGTGAGTTCAGCGTCGTTGATATGGTTCAAGTTGTCTGACTCAGATACCACAGCGTGGAGGAGACGTCAAGAAAGGCCTGACTCCTACTCTAGGCAGTCCACCTACCTCGATCTTACCCAAGCCCAATAAGAAGTTGAAACTTTTGGACATAGACCCCTTGGAATTGGCACGGCAGTTGACAATTATGGAGAGTTACTTATACCAGAAGATACGACCGGTGGAATGTCTACAGCGTTCGCGGGAGCAAAAGACAGACCACAATGATAACATTGCTCGGGTAATTCAGACAAGCAATCGGGTATGATCCGGCCCTCGCGATAGCCATCATATGCTCATAACTTTACCAGATTGCTAACTGGGTAGCTGACTCAGTTCTCACCCACGAGGACTCCAGGAAGCGTTCGGCTATCTTGAAGCAGTTCATAAGTGTTGCTGATGTAAGTGGTCTCCTACGGAATTCATTCGCACAATGCTTACTTCCCTCAGCGATGTCGCTCGATGCACAATTACTCAAGCATGGTTGCTATAGTATCTGGACTGAATTCGCCTCCTATAAGGCGCCTCAAGCGCTCATGGGAGCAAGTGAATGCGCGACATATGACTCAACTCAACACATGCGAGATGACCATCGATTCAGGCAAGAACTTCAATAATTATCGTTCGACGCTTGCAAGAGTTTCGCCCCCTTGTGTGCCTTTCATTGGTGAGCTTTCTACTTTGATTATTTGTTGCCGATGTATTCATTTACGTGTAAAGGCGTCTTCCTCACTACACTAACGTTCATCCAAGATGGAAGCAAGGACACTCTTCCAGGTAACTTGGTGAACTTCCGAAAACGACAGAAAGCTTCGGAGGTGATCCAAGACATTCAGCGCTGGCAAACATTCCCGCATAATTTCAATCTTATTACGAGCGTGCAAACTTACCTTGAGGAATCACTTGCCAAGTTCAGCGAGCAGGTTGATGTAGGCGATTATTTTTGGAACCTCAGTCTGGAACGCGAACCTCGCGAGAGAGAAGACGAGAAGATGGCTCGATTGCTGCAAGAGAGCGGATTTTTGTAAATGGGGACTTCTATATGTGTCTTATCTTCATATAGTTCATATAGTTGTAGGAATACAACTTGCTTCTGAGTACTTATTGATGATCTATATCCAGTTGCTTGGTTACTGACGACTCACGAGATGGTGTCACCATGACATGAATCAGATTGATCATCCTTCCGAGTATCATGATTCCAAATGAAGTCTGTGTGGCCTAAAGCAAGTGTATATAACCATTCTAACTAGTGGGTGATCTCTCCACCCGTATTTGCATTCCACCTCTGAGCCCTTCGTCTTGCTACGACATTGCCCTTGTAAAATGTTGTGCGGTCGAATCCTGGGCTCAGCACTGCAGATTGCCATCGACGCGCCCCGTGTACTACAACGAAATCAGCAGGATCACCAACACGGGGGACAATACCATCGCCTTCATCCGCGGGTTTCCCACTAACACTGCCCCCGTGCATGATACCGATGGCTTCTTTAGATGTTGTGGACACCGATCGCTGTGACAATCGTCAAATTATGGCCAGAGCCAACTCCACCCAGTTTACTTACCAAAAGTACTCTCCAGTCTGGTTCTGTGCCCACTTGAAAAAGTGCGACGCCAAGACTAGCAAGTGTGAGGGGATCAAGTGACCCCTGGGGCGTGAAGGCATTCTCGATGTTATTCACAGAAAGCGCAACACGGACTCCGTGATCGCGGTAAACCTGAGGCGCATTGATTGTGCGCCCTGCGAGCGGGACAGGAACTCTCCCGCTAGGATCCGCACGACCCATCATGTAAATATCACTTTGCGGTAGCGCGACAATCTCCAACGGCAAGATGTCTGTGGCGCGTTTTAATTCGGCCCACTCTTCGCCCGAAAAGAGTCCCAACCTGGTTGCATGTCCAATAGCAACACGCTTTCCACTACTTTTGCACCAGGATCGCTGACGCATCTGCTGCAACACATCCCAAACCATCGGAACGGTGTCCGGATCGAGATTGTAATCCAGGTGAAAATCTGCATGTAGGTCGTGTTTTTCAGCGAGAGACAATATGAGTTCGATGTTCTTGAGAGCATGTGCGCGGTCAGGTTCAACCCAAGGCGCAGAGCCAACGACAGAAACGTCTAGGCGAGAAGCTGCATCACAAAGCAGATTGTAATTTGGACCGGGTTCTGTTGAGTCCGCAGATTCGTAGAGCGCCTCTTGGGCAAAAGCTGAAAACAGATATCAGTGCCGCCAAAAATGTAGTAATGGAACTCAAGGCGACAGACCAACTATTTGGATATGACAAAGCTCAACCCATTCTTTCGCTAACTGAAGTCCCATATCTAGACATGTGAATCCAACTGTTGTATCCACCTCAACGAAGGCTCGCATCGCAGTAACACCAGACTCCACGCTCTCTCGGATGAGATAAGTCGCCCTAGCGTAAAGATTATTGACATCCTTTGGAAATTCTGCTTTAGCTTTATTTGTTACTTTAAGAGCTTCAGGTAAAGACCTTGGACAAGGTCAATATTTCAATCATGTTGCTGAAGACAAATATGATGCAACGTACCCAGTAATCAACGGGTCACACTGACCAAGTACAAAACACTTGTCGAGATGGATGTGCGAGTGGCACAACCTAGATATAGAAAGTTTTCAAACCTGGCAATTGATTCGTGCTGATAAAGTCAAACATACGAAGGGACTAGCACCCCGCCATTGGCTTCGATGACTGCAGCTTCTTCGTGAGGTATGCATGATCCTGAAGAGGTTATACTCTGTACTCGGCCACCAAGGCAGGCTATGTCCCATGCAGAAGCCTCTGAATGGTCTGTGCATGGAAGTCGAACATTACGTATCACAAGGTGACCAAAGTTCGGGCTCGCCATCATCAATGACAGTGCCTGGCAGACCTTAGCATAGCAGTGATCTTACTGCTAAGAGAGCACAGACGCAACTTTCTCATGGTCTTGTACATGTCAGCTGGACTTCACCAAGACAGTTCCAACAATAGAGACCACCCAGGTCCCAGCAACGGCCAGCTGCCTAATCGATCGCGGAAGTCACGGAAGCGGTGTGCCACCTTTGCTAATGATTGAGATAGGATATTAATTCACATTTTTGAAGTTTTGCAAATACACTTGTAGATAATAACCCCACTCAATTCCATTTTATTTTTCCCATTTTATTTTTTGCAAGTGATATACGAGTGACAGATGGTGAGAAATAAAATGAGTTCTAATTGAGGTCGACCATTTTATTTTATTTCTGAAGTACAGCGGTGCGCGCTGAGATTAGAATATGCCGAGGCGGCACATTGAACGACGCAGCCTGAAGGCTTGAAGTCCAACGCAGCCACGCCGACAGTCATGGATGACAGATTCCAGTGGACATTCCCCACCGAAAACACATATCCAGGAGTGCCGGATGTGTTCGAGCAAGTGCCCATGCTTCATGAACATGTGCTGCCAGTGCAAGGCCAAGAAGTTCGTCGTCGTCGTCTTCTGCTGCAGCCAGTTGTGCAATGGCCAGGAACTCAGGTTGTTTAGCTGTAGACTGATGGTGCTTTAGGGGCTTGCGTCCGAGACGGCGTAGACGTGCCATGACGTATGATGCATTGATGATTGTAGGTACTGGAGACAAGTAGCATCCCCACACTCACATTGTTGAAACTCCGCAATGACGAGCGCCGAACAACATACCTGCAGTCCAATATATCATTTTATTTTTTGTTCCCCACCGCAATCTACACTCACTCGCTAAAAAATAAAATGAGAAAAATAAAATGGAATTGAGTGGGGCTAATAACCCTACTCAATAACAGTTCATTTCTTCAGTTTATTTGCTGTTTGAACGATAAGCGATGGGAAATAAACTGTCAGAGTTATTGAGTGGCAGTTTATTTGCCAGTTTGTCTCATACCCGAACATCAGGAAAACCTTCCGATACAAACCTAGACTAAGTATGTCAAGTTTAATAAAATTTTCTCCAACACATTGTAATTTCACAAAAGTAGACAACTTCGCAGATTAGAGAATCTTTTTTACTGTCCCACCAGATCCTACTCGTGGACACTAATTTAATGATGATTTTAAACAAATTCACAAACTTACAGTGAGTTATAAGGATATTATTTTGATGGTTTGTTCAGTTTTGCTTGTTTTCATTTGAACATTATACAAGAACAAATTAAGTTTTCATTAAAAGAGGGTATATCAGCATAGCTTCATAGAGAGCAAGACAACAAAGGAGCATCAAGAACAATATATGTCACATATGTGAATGCGATTATGTAAAATAAGAAATCTACTCTCATTGTCCATGTCATTGATATTGAGGAAAACCATTGCAAACTCGTGTGATCCTACTCAAGCAGTGTTACAGTCAACTATAACATCCGCGAGAGCCACCGCTCTGCTAGACTCACCGATGTGGCGGGACACCACCAGAACCTAGAATGACAGTGGTCTGGACCGCTATGACATCACCATGGCCTAGGAGGCCTGTCCCTGATGATCATGAAGGCTGTCCGCCTCATGTAGACCCAGAGCACCACATGGCACCTAGGCAACTGCACGGGTATGGGTAACCCGCACGGGTCGCGGGTAAGGGTACACCTGGGGTACGGGTGGGGGTTACCTTTCATGGCACCCGTACCCTTACCCATACCCGTGCGCGGGTTAGACCATCCAAACACGATATACACCGTGATTCCGGCCATGGATCTCATTGATGAAAAGCTCACTACGTACTCCCACAACAGACAATATCACTCTTCAATCCGCTCAGCTGTTCAGCTGGCAAAGGTAACACTTAACCGGTACTATCAACTTACAGATCAATCCGAAGTCTATCGCATTGCCATGGGTTTGTTCTTTTTTGTCTCTGTTCTGATGGCTCACATTCATACATATATAGTATTACACCCACGTCACAAGCTCGTATACTTCAGGAACGCTCGATGGGAGGACGACTGGGTCACGACAGCTGAAAAGCTTGTCCGTGACCGATTTACTCTCTATTCAGCCTTGGATGCCAACCTTCAAGACAATGACTTGGACATGGAGACTTTAGAGGAGGAATCACATAAGGTACGTCTTTTGTTTAACTGCGACTACTGACTACTGATTCTATTCTAGATGAAAAACATATTTGATGACATGCCTGCCCTTGCTCCGCCAAAATCGACTGATCTCCGTGATGAGCTCGAGCACTATCTTACCTCTGACATTGAAAATGTTCCTGATGGACTTTCATGGTGGCACGAACGTCGTACCACCTACCCTCATCTATCATGGATGGCATTGGACTACCTTACCATTCCTGGTGAGTTTTTTTTTAAATTGAACTTGCATATACTACAGCTAATAACGTCGACAGCCACATCAGTTGACGTTGAACGACTATTCAGCTGAGGACGGCTCTTGCTCTCACATGTTCGCTCACGCTTATCTGCACAATCGACACGCACACTGCTGTGCCTCAGTTTTTGGAGCAAACTCAACCTGGTCAAGACCAATGACATTCTCAATGTCAGTTCTTTGCCTGACATCGAAGGTGATGAAGAGGAGCTCGAGGATGGGTGGGATGATATTATCATTGAGTAGCTATTGTACACTGTGTCGTAAATTTACCATATAGTATCTATGACCCGCGGGTACACCCTTGATGGGTTGTACCCTGGGTCCTTACTTCGCTACCCACTGCACAACCCGTACCCTTGCTGCGGGTGTGGGTTTACCTCGGGATGCGGGTGCGGGTTGACCTGCCGACACCCGGGGGTTCACCCGTGCGGATCCCTAATGGCACCTCATGCTTGATGAGAGGTTAAAGCCTCATGTATCTTATCTGACCTCATGGACTAACTCATGTACAATTATCTCTGACTCCCCATGAGTGTTACGCACTCAAATAGGTCTGTTATGTGGAGCCCTAAGAGGGGCATCGTCTGCTAATGTTCATGATGTAACCAGAAGGATCCGGTATAGTGAGTGAGACTTGGTGATGTCAAGTCGGCAGAGATCACAGACGCACGTGTCATGTGACTACTAAGACAGATGTCTTCGAAGTCACCAGGCTCAAAGTAAGGACAGTCTTGTCTGAACGATGAGTGTCGATTGAGGTAGACTTAAGTGCAAAGAGCACTTAAGAAAAGATACTAGAGACTGAAGCTGAGAGGCTTCAGAGAGAAGTATGTTCCAGGGAAGATTGAGTAGATTCAAGTTAGAGAATCTAGTACAGAGTGACCGACTACTTATACTAAGTGGAGAGGGTTAGGGGCAAGGTTACTGCACTGTGTTACGGTCAACTCACACCCCCACTTTTGATCATAGAACAGGACTATGGACTATGAAGGTTAAGACCACAAAGAGGGTCATCACGTTTCAGTACATTTGCCATGTTATCACTAAATCCACTTATCGCGTTAGCAACCAATATCGTCCCCATGCATAGCCCTTATCTTCGGGCCTTACTATCCTCCTGTACTTCTATCTTGATAGCGCATCCTATGCCTTCCTTTCTTAGCTTGGTCTGTGCGTTCCATACGGTCTATTTAAGCACAGTAGTTACCGATTGTATTCCCCACTTGAATCTACTGGGTTTTACCTGGAACTCGTCCTTTAGCAAGGTCTCCAACCTTGCCATCTAAGAACCACTATTCTAAGGGAGTTGCCTACACTCGCCTTAGCCAGAAACCTTATGACCTCTCTTTAGAGAGAAGAACTACGTCTGTCTTGCTTATAGCAGATCGTCTGTTTGGACTTAGACAGCTCGACTTATCCCAGTCATAACACACTGTAGATAAGGGTAAAGGGGAAATGAGAATGGTATAGGTGCATTGGCAACACAGCCAGATTAGTGGTGGATGGTCGAATGTGGAAAGAGACCGAGAAACATTGGAACGATCCAACGGTAAGAATACAATGTGCGGGAAGCGCAGTCAGAAGAGAACAAGAAAGGAAAGCCACATTGGTGGCATGAGTCAGACTGAGTCAGAGGTGCGGGACCACATTGGTGGTTGAGTCATAGGAGGAACGTGCATGCACATGTGTAGTGGCAGGCGATGCAAGGGATGGGAATGATCCTGAGGATCTGGTCAACAGATAGTCGGTAAAGGAGGACGAGCCGGTAGATGGTGAGGGTGAGGATGAAGGGAAAATGATAGGGGGGCCACATGACCGATGTTACTTGTAACAATGACTCGCATAGATCCTCAGATACAAGCTGAGCCCGAACACTTATGTACAGACATATATAAGTAGACAGATCATTGTTGTATTTCTTCACTTTGATCTACTTGGTTTTCCCTTGAAACTCCTGTTCAACTAAGTCTCTAACTTAGTTGCCTTTGACTGCACTTCTAAGAGAGCCGCCACTATCTTAGTCGATCCTGCTAGCCCTACATCTTGACGAGGCATTGTCCTTACCAAGACAGCTGGAGGGAACCCTTGGCATTCACTGAGGCTAGATTCCTCGGTACTCGGCAGCACATTCATGCTTGTACTGTTAGACCAATCCAAGTTGTAACAAGCAGTGTTGCTATTAGTGCAGAGTTTCCTTGTGAGGTGTGAGACTCAGACAGATGAGTTAACACAACACAAAAATGAACTCACTGGATAGCCTTGAAAATGTCAGCCATCATCTTGTGAAACTTACATGGCACCGTCACCTTCATGTCTTCAAGAAATTTTATGTGAAAAAAGCAGACCTCGCTGAATAGATTGCCAGTAAAATTGAACTTAGATGGGGATCTATTAGCCTTTCAGAAGAGTGTGGCATACACCTATGCACTTATTGTTAGTACATGGACTCGGTGTAGGGACTGATTCCTGGCTAGGCTTGTAGAGACTGTTTTACTTAGTGTTATGTTTGCACCTTAGCTTACATGAGAAAGTTATCTTTTCACCAGTTCCACTATGAGTCTGAGTCTTCAGCAGTTTTCATGACATTTCCTCTCCTCTGAGCCTTGAGCCTAGTCCAGAAACCCTTTAGGGTTGAATAGCAGCTAGGTTCTGCAAGACCTAACACATTGTTCTGAATCACCATCAGAATTGTTGTATCCACATCGGGCTCATGAGTAGATCGATAAATATACCGAAGTACTGGTTAGAGCAACCATCGGAATTGTAACCTCAGGCTGCTGGGCATTATTGTTCACAATCTTCTTGAAGCAGTCTGAAAAATTCACCCCAACTGATTTGAGCCCATTGAAGTAGTGCCCCTTCATTAGATATGGTAAAATATCAGCAAAGTATGGCCTTTTTGACTGCAGAATGGGGTCATTCTTTTCCTGGAGAGTGCACATGGCGCTGAGCAAATCAATATGCATAACTGGGAACATAGTCACTTACATTGAAATATTGTTCATAATGATAGATGTGGTTGACCAGCAAAGCATTCACAGTGTTGACACAGTCAGGACCAAGATGATAATACACTGATACTTGAGTGCAAGCATCATCTTTTAATTCAGTGCGGAAAAGTGGCACTTGGGTCTCAATCTGTATGTGAGGTTCAACCAACTAGTAATATTGCAGAGTCTAACCCTTAAGCATACCAGTGTGGTGAGAGCTGTTACATATGAGTCATCACTCTTTAGGCGATCCTGGATCGTGTTACAGACTTGGATGGTTCTAATGGTACAGACATAAATGTGTCATTCAAGGTACCAGGATCTAGCCTTAGTGGAATGCCAAGGGTTCCCTCTGGCTTTCTTGGTAAGGCACACCTTGTCAAGATGCAGGGCTAGTGGGATCGACTAAGTCGGCAAGTGGCCTTCTTAGAAGTGCGGTCAAAGACAGCTGAGTTGGAGACTTAGTTGAGCAGGAGTTTCAAGAGAAAACCAAGTAGATCAAAGTGAAAAAATACAACAATGATCTGTCTACTTATATATGTCTGTACATAAGTGTTTGGGCTCAGCTTGTATCTAGGGATCTATGTGAGTCATGGTGAGTCAGATAATTGTACATGAGCCGGTGAAGGTTCAATGATACAGCAAGGCACGAACAGTGCTCCTGACTGTATCTATAAATGTTGTAAGGTCGCGCGTTGCCTAGTCTGCTATACTTGAGACGACAAGTGCGTTCGACCCTAAAGGGGAAGTGAGTGCAGCAAGGATCTAGAGGTATGCGCTGAAAGCGCTACTGGTTGGCCAATGCGAAGCGCAAGAAAGCGCAGGTGCGCGCGAGGCGCAAGAATGTGCGCGTGTATGGCGCGAAGCGCGGGAAAGCGTGCGCGTGTATACTGATACGAGAGAGAGTAAGAGTGAGTTTGCTTAAGTGATGATATGATGTAAGACAAGAGAAGAGAGATGCGAGGTGTAAACAAATAGATTTCTACTATATTCTGCTAGGTAAATAGTGGGTAGTAACCAGTAAGTCCTCTGTCGTTCTGGTGGGAGAGTAAGTGAGTAAGTGAGTAAGTATGTACTGCTGGCACTTTAAGTATGGCGCCTAAGCGCTGTCATGCGGAGCTGAAGCGCTACCGAGTAAGGTATGTAAGTATATATGTAAGTAAGGGTCCATGATAAAAATAAAGATGGAACGATATGCAAATGTGAGAAATGGAAATATACGCACTAGGGAACTTGGTGGACAGTGGATGGATGCTTCTGGATGGCTGGCGCTATAGGGCGCTACAGCGCGGGAAAGCGCGCGCACATATACATCGTGAAGCGCGGGAAAGGTACGCGCGCATGGCGCGCGTTGCGTGGGAAAGCTGCGCCTCATATAGAGATAGCTGCGGGTAGCACACAGAGTGATGCTACAAGTTCGTGCCATGTACTCCCCAGTGAAAACTGCCATATTGCACAATGAGAGGCATGAGTCTCTACACCGGTCCATGAGGTCAGATAAGATACATGAGGCTTAACCTCTAATCAAGCATGAGGTGCCATGCAGTACTCTAGGTCTACATGAGGTGGACAGCCTTCATGATCATCACGGACAGGCCTTCTAGGCCATGGTGATGTCATTGTGGTCCAGACCACTGTCATTCTAGGTCCTGGCAGCTTCCCACTGTGTCAGTGAGTCTAGCAGAGCAGGGGCTCATGCGGATGTTATAGTTGACTGTAACAGATAGGCAAAACACCACAGGCACAAGCTGCTGTTAAGAGTGCATCCCGCATAAACAGGCTCTTCTCTGTGAGCTCTGGATAGCCATTGACAAATGTCATGTAAACTTTTGCCTCCAATATCGCTCTTTGGACCACACAATGGATGTCAATATCTTGATCTATTAGCTTTAACTTACCAGTGTCTGTCCATATGAGTTTGGGCCTTCCAGAGCAATCAACAGGAGCATCTGGGTTATCCTCCTCAGAGTCACTGTAGTCATATGACACCATGACAGCCTCAGGTTCCTTGTCTGATACAATAACTTCCTAGACAGGTGTCTGCAGAGGATCCATATCATTTGAATGCAAAAGAGAACTTTCGCTCACCTCATTTTCTCGTTTATGATCACATTGTGGGTACAACAATTCTGATGGTGATTCAGAACAATGTGTTGGGTCTTGCAGAACCTAGCTGCTATTCGACCCTAAAGGGTTTCTGAACCAGGCTCAAGGCTCAGAGGAGAGGAAATATGATAGAAAACTGCTGAGTACTCAGACTCATACTGGTAACTGGTGAAAAGGTAACTTGATTATGTAAGCTACAAAAGTGCCAACATAACACCAAGGTAAGAACAGTCTCTACAAGCCTAGCCAGAAATCAGTCCCTACAATGTGCAGACTGAGTTTTTCTAGTCTGATGTGGTGGTATTATAATTTCAACAAGAAAGTAGATATCTAAGCCAACTTACCTTGGTAGTCCTTGGTTGAGATAATTGGAAGGGGAATGGTTCAGCCATCTGTGTCAGCTTCTTTGAGGCAGCTGTGGAAGGCCAGGTTGGTTGGATCAAAATGAAATCAGCACATTCGGCTTTTGACCTCGAAACAAACACCAGTGTCTGAGGGAAGCCAATTAAAGGTATAATCAGTTACTATGAACAGTAAGCATGACAATGACACTTACTTCGGCTGATAAGGACTTGGGCTCCTCCAAGTCATCGTGACTAGGTTGAAAATCAGAGACCTTCTCAATGGGCTCATCTGCTAAAAATTCATTGTCAATCACCTGCTGGGAAGAGCCTGACTATTGCTCCTTTTCTTTTCCTGTCACACCTGTAAGGTTGCTGAAACACCAGATACAATTAAGATGAAGCTGGGTGACCTTTCATTTGTGCAACAGGGCTTATGCAGCCTTCATTAACATCAACATCGGAATCTTGCAGTTTAGTAACTAGATGATACCTTTAAATTAGTCATCATGATATCATGAGTCAGTACTCACATGTTCAGCACTTCTTAGTAGTACTATGTGCTTCTGTTGAGTTGCAGGACACCTCACTCACAATTATGCACCAGTACAGTTTCACATAAGTATACTACTACTTAGACCCTGAATTAAGTTCAAACACTTACCTCAACACTTTTTAGGTACAGGTCTGGGGATCTCAGCATCTGGAGTACTATGATCACCAGTAACTTGTGCTATGCCACGGCAGCCATGCTTGCCAGTTGTAGACCTTTGGGGTTTCCTTTGTGTGGTTTGTTTCTCTGTGGGCTTTTCTGCAGCGGGGTGCTGCCAGCGTGGTTTCATAGTCATCCAGACTAGTGCAGTATCCAGTAAGTGCTGCTCAAATTCCAACTGGTTCAATCATCTGCTGACCTGCATTCTCCATAGCTCTATTTTTTGCACCTCATTGATCTGTTACAGTAACAGGTATTTGCAGTGGTTCAGATTTTTTATAGTGGTAAATACTTACTCCTGGAGGGCTGACCAGAACCTGTATTGTTGCTGTGTGATATGCTAACCTGAACGGTATAGTAAATGAGTGGATAGAATCCACTGGCAGCTTCAGTACACATATTTATGTATCTTGCATGATGTGTGTGAGGAATGATAGCTAGATGAGAAGGGGTGAAATGGGGAGAAAGGGGGAAGTGGGGTAAAACTCAAATAGACCTCTGGACACGAGTATAGATTTGGCCCGAGGGGATTGCTACTGAGAATGATTCCTCTAAGTAAAATTGTGTGAGGGGAAACATAGAAACTAGTAAGGGGTGACTGAGACTAAAGAGAACACAAAAGCTGAAGCCAAAGCAATGCGAGCGTGAGTGAGCCGCTGAAAATGTGGTGCGATATATGCATAGGCAAAGCACCAATAAGATGCGATGCGATGCGATGCGAGCACGAGCGGCCGCGATGTAACAAAACGCGAAAGCGCGCGGTTAAGCCGAAGGTGAGATGCGAAAGAGGTACTGAAAATGCGAGGGCAGGGTCGAGCAATGACAGGCACCAAGAGTGTTGGATATTTCAGACATGTGAACACAAGACAATTGCCACCAATAGAAGTGTGCGCACGAGAGAGTACCGAAGATTTTAGACTTTTAGTCAAGACTTGTAGTTTTGCATGTAAACGGGTGATGAATTCTGATGGGAGAGAGAAGTTACATGAAAATTCTAAGTATCCGATATATGTATGTGCGCCTAAGCGATATTCGGAGCCAAGTAGGTAGCGAGATGTATGTAAATAGGGTCCATGACACATTTAATGAAAATATAAATGGAATAGCTTGGGAATTGTTGTTAGTCTAGTGTGAATCAAGTAATATACGCACCAATGAACCAGCGGAGGATATGGATAGGACAGACGGAGGACGTGCGATGGATCCGAAGAGAAGCTGATGCTAGCTGAAGCACGTGCGAGAGCCGCGGCCATTGGCCGACAATGGAAGACTTGCACGCTATACCAAGGGTAGCGCATACTGCATTAGAACCAGAGGGACAACACAAAAAGGCCTATATGAGCCTCACTAATGGTCCGGTTCTGGTTCGACTTTCCCGAACCTTCCCGAACCGTTCCTTGACTTCGAATTCCCTCAACTTCGACTTCAATAACGACGACGTCGGTGTCCATGTCGACATCAAAGCATCGTCTTCGAGATTTGCATTATTTGTTAATCGGGCTACTGTTAGCCTTTTTGAAGGTAAGTACTAATCAATCTACTCTCAAGAACTCTTACTGACTGACATATATTCACCTATATCACAGATATCTACATGTTCTAGTCTATATGCTTCCTGGATAAGCATGATCCTCCACCGGTTGTCATCTCTAACAGATCTCCTTGGATATTGTTGCTCTGTGGTGTTAGGGTCTCCTCCACACATAAAACGAGGTGCTAACAAAAAACTTGTGAGTTATTTGCCTCATGATGTCTGAAGACTGCTGCGCTCTGAACGCTGACGGCACCCTTAAGGATGCTTCTGAAATTACCTTCTTTAACGATCCTGACGATGAAGTACCATTGCCCCAACCATCCTCTTCCACTACATCCGCAAAGGACACCTTCTCCATTCTGCTCAAGGCTGGACGCACCCCAGCAACAGTTGCAGCTGGATCTAGGCGCTCTGGCCGGCCCTCAAAACCGTCAGCTCGTATTCGCGATGTGGACAATGCCTGCGGTCTGTCTTCGTCAACTAACCCAAGGAAACGTGCTTTATCCAGCGCTACGGATCATCCACCACGCAAGAAAACTGCCATGCGAATCTTATCTCCTCTTGACTCCGAAGATGAAGAAATACCCTCTACATCCCCGCTTACATCCTTGATCAGTTACATTCAATGCAATATCCAACGCTAGCTCGTGTTGCGCGTGATTACCTGCCCATTCAAGGCAGTGCAGTCCCATCAGAACGCGCTTTCTCCAGTGTGGGGATCACATCGACTCTGCGCCGCAACGCCCTCGCACCATCCACATTCTCCGCGCTACAATTAATGAAGGCAGCCTATAAGAATGGTCATGTGTCAGCGGCAGTAGAGGCAGAAGAGTACGCAGCTGGTGTGTCATTAGCCTAGCTACCCAATGTCATGTAGATGTATTGTGAATGTTTTTCCTTGCTGCTTGAAAATTTTGCGGTTCGGTTCACGTTCGGACCGCAAAAAAACCGAACCGGACTGTTAAGAACCGTTCTTGATGGTCCGGTTCTGGGTTCGACAATTTTGTAGAACCGGACCATGGTCCAGTTCTCGGTTCTCGTCCAGGGCCCTCTGAACCGGACCGAACCGGACCACGGCAGCACTAATATGAGGCCGCAAAGACCATAGGTCTTACAATGGATGGTGCCATTGCCACTGGGCAAAACTCACATGTCCCTACTTGCACCTACAGTTTTTCTTTAGACCCACCCACTACTCCCTTTAATTTTTCACACCACAGTTTCACATTCCATTGTAAGTTGGCATATGACTTGCGAGTGCAATGGGGTGTGGAGACTGCTGGGCGCTAAAAAATTAGATAGCTATCAGCGGCAGTTAGACTTATAGGGAATGTAAAGATTTTGAGACATTTAGATGATAGTGATAGCGATATTAGTGAATGTGAGAATGAAACTTTGAGACTGGATGTAATTGCCTGCATCAAGGAGTGTACATGGGCTATTTTATATCGTGAAACGCTAAGGGTCCTCGGTGTAGCTAAGCCGAAACAATTATGCAAAGACAGACGCTGAAGGGAGTGGTGTCGCGCCTGACAGGGTAGAGTAGCGGAAACGAGAGAGATAACACGAAAATCGAGTAAGAGAGGGAGTAAATGGTATTATGTTGACAGTTTTTAATGAGAGTGGTGTAACGTTTTGACAGATCCCAAGCAGTTTGGCTGTGAGCAGTATAGCGGAGACGAGATTAATAAAGGGTCGAGTATATGAGGCATTGATGGGGAACAAGGATAGGATGAAGACGAGGTTCATGCTGAAGATTGATGGTGATGGTAGAGGTGAGCATTACTTTGGCTATTTCCGGCGTCAACCGCTTGGTAATCCTTACACCTCCCTCCAACTACAGATATCAACCGTCCTTGGTTGATCTCTTGAGCAAATCTTATGCATTGAACGATTCTGGCAACCCTGCGACTGCGTCTCCATCTATAAGCTGCGTGACTTTGAGTGTGGATTGTGACCGCAAACGATAGGGGATGAGCCGAAATGTGGCAAACTTTAGTTTCGAAATGGAGCCATCGACTTCAGCGAGATAGTAGGCGCCATTCGTGTTGCATGAAACGACGACCATAGGCCCAAAATAGCGCGGCTTGCATTTTGCATTTGACGAGGGTTCAATCTTTGATAGTGTTCGGGAAACAATGCTCGAAGTCTTTCACTGATGCATAGCGACTTGCAAGAACATGTTTGTGAATATCTGCGAGGTCTTTGTTTCATTTGGCAAGTTGTCGTGCGCGGACAGCAAGGAGCTCATGTGTGGAGATGATTTTGGTGATATCTGGGAGCAGGAATGTGGCCTCTATGATGTCGAGTGGGAGGAGTGGCTCGACACCATGCACCATGTAAAATGGTGAATGTCCAGTAGACTTCCGAGTTGTGACGCAGTCCACCCAGAAGACATGGGGCGCGAGATTTGGCCATTGCGTGATGTCACCTTGACAGGCTTTGACAAGCGAGTCGCAAATTGTTCAATGCGAACGTTCGACAATTCCATTGGCTTTTGAGTTGTAGGCCGAGATGCGAATATGATGGATGTGATATTTTGTCGCGAGCCAGTCGAGCGCAGCCACAAACAGTGTGCCATTATCAGTGATGATTTCCTCAATCCCTCCCCAACGACATAACAAATCCTCAAAAATGAAACTTCCCAATGTGCGACTGGTTTCCTTTTGTAACACGCGCCACTCTGGCCATGCTGTGAGTGAGCAACGAGCTTGAACAATATACGAGAATCCGTGAGATGTTGGCATATGCATAGAGTCGGTATAGGCTTTGCAAAATAAGGGCGCGGGAATAGCGACTGTTGGTAGGAGAATGACTTTTTCGACAGATCGAAGCTGACATTGATGACATGTCTTAAGGTACCATGCAAGGTTGTGATTGAGGGATGGCCACCAAAAGTGGTCTGCTATAGTTCGTTGAGTAGAATAAAATCCTTTATGACCGAGATTGTCATGGGTGTCATGGAGAATTTGAGTGCGATCTTTTTGGAAAATGACAAGTTGGTGACGACCTGCAGAATAACGACACCAAAGTCGTTTGTTATGAACAAAAAATTGTGCTGCTCATTTAAGAAAATGAGAGCGAGCTGAGAGCTGCATACCGAAAGGCAGTGTAAATGTCTCTAGATAATGCTGGATGGCCCGAAGGTCATCATCACACCATTGGGAACCTTCGTTGCGCAGGAATTCCAGGTCTGTACAGAGGTCGGCTTCTGTAGAAATAAAAACCTGAGCCTTCGTCGTCATTCCAAGACTTTCGTTGCAAGAATCCATCACCATCCATATCCCGTAGCTGAGTACTTCATCTATCTCCTCCTCCACTTCTTCTGACTCTTCTTTGTCAAAATCTTCATCTTCCAATGTGTGACGACGACGTGATAGGCCATCTGGGCCAGTGTGCTTGGGTCCTGGAATGTGTTTGAGCGAGAAGTCGAATAGTAAGATTCCCGCAATCCAACGATTGACGGCTGTGTTAGGTTGAATATCAGGATTGTTGAGCATGCCTTTAATATATTTGGCATCGACTTCGACAATGAAATTCTTGATTCCTATGGTCCAGACTTTAGTAGCCTTGAGTGCGCGGAGTAAGCCATAAAGTTCAATTTTTGCCTGAGAATAGTGCGATTCTTGGTCATTCCAAGTGATTGAGCCGAAACGAGAAGGTTGATGACGATTTTCATTGTCAATCTGCAGTAAGATCCATCCACAGGCAATATGGGAAGAGTCGACAGTGAGAATAACAGGATTGGGGCTATGATAATTGATTGGTCGAATGGCAGGAGAATTGATGACAGCGTGCTTGAGGGTGTTCATGGCAGTCTGTGCATTTTCGTCCCAAGCAAAGGGTACACTGTTGTGAGTGAGATTGGTAAGCGGTCGTGCAATGAAGGCATAGTTTTTGATCCAGTTGCGCACAGTGCCTGCAGTGCCAAGGAACCCGTGAACTTCAGAACATGTCGTGCATGGGGGCCAGTTTTTGATTTTGACAACCTTCGAGTCATCTGGGATACGTCCTTCATAAGTGCAACACTGTCTGACAACGAGAACCTTGGGGATGCAAATGAAGAAATTATTTGCTGACACTGGCTCCTGCATGCTTGAGACGATGTAAGACTCTATTGACATCTAAGCAGTGTTCCCAAACAAATCTCCATATGCCAGTGTTTTGGGAAATGGTTTCAAATGTGCTGTATGAGAGTTCATATCGCGTACGAGGTCTGAGAACGTTGACATCATCCTGAAAATTTGAAGTGATGTCAGTTTCATGCTGAAGGATGAATGTGACGTCATTTTGGAAGACTGCGGGAGAATCTGTCCAACCCATAGGTAGTGCTGTGAGTCGAAATGTTCCGAGTGGGGTTTGGAAGGTGGTGAGGTTGCGGGATTCTTCAGCTAGGACTCGGTGATCAAAACCAACGAATAAGTCCATCATGGTATAAATCGATCGTCCAGCTGATTGTTCTGCAAATAGTTCGACATAAGGGAGAGTGGCTGTGTCTTTGACTGTGACTGAATTAAGTGGCTGAAGGTTGTGAACTATGTGAATTGAGCCGTTTTTCTTCGCGACACAGAACCAGCTTGACTGGTAGGAACTATTGGACGGTTCGTAGATCCCAGATGCGATTTTCGACTTAATGAGGGCAATGACTTCATCACAAATTCCTGGAGGGATGGGTGGCTGGCGATGGACCCAAGGAGTGTGTTCTATAGTGGGAATCACGACAGGTGGGAAATAATCATCCCGAAATCTTCCTTTCTCGGTCTCATCCCATGCTAAGGCTAACTCGTTGAGAAATAAAATGTGCGCTACCAGTTTCTGCTCTTCTGGCCATAAAAACAAGTTTCGAAGGACTCCGAGGTCATCCATTCATTCTGCCGTGAGTCGAGTGCCTGGTGTGAACTCTGGAGTCTTCAGGGAAACGACGGATAATGCGAGCATGGGCTGGCATGGTGGTTGCGACAGGCTTTACTCGATTGGCGATCTTCTTATAGGCAAGGACTCGTCGTACAGGATCAAGGTCGAATGATTCCTTCAGCAAACACTCTGCAAAAGTGGCTGTAATGTGCGCAACTGCAGGAGGTGGAATTTCGGCCAATAATGAGTTACTGAAGGCAGCTGCAGAGAGCATAGCTGAAGTTAAGGAAGGTGGAGGACGGGGAAGGGTAGCACAAGTTCGAACTCGCATGATGTCTGTAGGGTCATGGATGGTGACATAGACCATGTCTGCAGTTTCTGACTTTGACAATTGAACAAGCCGCTGCCACGGACATCCTAAGAGCAAACAATATGGAGCATCAGCAATAACATAGGCATGGGCCCACATTTTGATACCATCAACGTTGATTTCAAGCATCTCAAGGCATCCAGACATGTCCTGGGAACCTCCATTCGCAGTCTGCATGTGCATGCGAATATTCTTATTGATCGGGGCTTGAGTCTTCCTCCAAACATCTTCTCAAATAACAACAAGCTCTGAACCTTCATCCAACAGTGCCATCTCCATGTGAACACCATTAAGCATGACTTTGAGCTCACGAAGAGGCGTGGCGTGCTCAATTTGTGGTGGTGGAGTAGATGCAGCAGTGGTAAGGGTGGTAGCAGATGAAGGAGTAGATACTCGGTGCATGCGGCAGTGCTCTACAGCTTCTCGTCAAAGATCTGGGCTTACTGCAAGAAGGTCAGCAACCGTGATATTTGGAATGATGGTGCTGAGCATGTTTTGATAAATGCAGGAGGCTGCGTCTGGAGTGGCTGCTTTGGACTCATAAACATATGCTGGAGTTTTCTTTGGGGGAGCTTTGGGAATGAGAACTTCAATGGAGTGAGTTTGACTTTGTACACGGGTATCAGATGAGGTACTGGTGGCTTCCTTAAGCTTCTTCTGGGACAGTCCTGCATCTGCATTATCAAGCACCGCGTTTTTCGCCTTCGAACGAGTGATGGCAAGAGCATCTGCACCTGAGTCATCATCTTCGACCATTGTGACCGTGGCATGGTTCTCCGCAACTTGGATACATTGAAGGAAGTAGCTTTCAGATATAAAGGCGCTGGAAGGTATGGTCAAAGGAGGAGGATTAGAGGATGGAGCAGATGAAGTGATGATCTTGGTGTGTCTGTCCACAGCTTCCTGCAAATTTTCAAGACCTTGTCGTTGGATGCATGATCTGTCTGGATTGAGAAGGAAGAGATCTTCATGGATGATGCGTCCTGTGCGAAGATATTCTGCTGCTGTGGGGCAAGTACGAAAATAATGGGATTGTCCACAAAATGCACACTGTATTGGGGAACGTGGAGTACTGGCAGGTACTGCAGTGGTTGTGGACACGTTGTTGCAGAGTTGATGAGCGCAGGGTGCAGCCCAAGCATTTGCGGCAGTGGGAGCGAGGCAGATAAGTCGTGTATAACACACTGAGTAATGTGCGTCACCAATATCAAGACTGTGCATTTGTCGAGTAAGCATGTCAACTTCATCCATGGTAGACTTTTGCGGAGCTTGCTCGGACACTTGAGGTGGTGTAAAGTGCACCGTCTTCATTCATACTTCTCGAGGAGCTTCATGAGGCTCATCTGAGTCATCAGAATTGTATGCTGGACGATCTTGAGCTCATCGATTACTGGTGGGAGCAGTATTGGTGCGACGATCGTGATCTCTAATAGACTGGATGCGCAGAGTGATGGGATCATTAAACTCAGCATCAAAGGCTTCATCGGAGAAAACATGACGACCCACCTCCACAACCTTCTCGAAGTTTGTTGGCTCGTCGCGGCTGAAGTTTGAATCCTTGAGCTCAAGTCATTGCAGGATTTGACGACAAGCGCGGATAGGTAACCCCTGCCAGAAGTACTTGTCTCAGTCGTGGGCTGAGATCTTGGTGTTGTTGACAAGCCAGACAGCAACGGCACGAAATTGACTATAGTACTGAATCAACTCTTTCTCCATGTTGATGTCGCTATCAATTTGATTGACAACGATGTGCTTGAGCTCTCGAACGGTATAACGCTGCCCCTTGCTAGCGCCAGAATACTGGTCGAGGATGCTTTGCTTGAAGGTTGCATAATTGTGACTCTCGTAACTGGTGAGCGTTATCCAAAAATGCTTCGTTGAAAGATTGACATATCGCACTAGACATTTACATTTGTCAGCGCTTTTTAGACTGTACGTAGAAGTGAGATCTTCAAATAACTTGAAGAACTCCAGCAGTTCTGATGTCTCGCCATTGAAGAGCGGAGCTTTGCTGGAGTTAGGACTGGGCATTGTGCCTATGCCTTGATGTGTATGAGACATGTTAGTGGTCGGTTGCATGGTGGCTTGAGCTTGAGTATTGGTGAAGATGGTGGGTCTAAGAAGAAAGGGTTGGGGTTGATGGAAATTAAATGAGGGTTGTTGAGCGGGCACTGCTGTAATGTCACGGTTGAACAGGGTTGAGTCTGCTGGCACAAAGGGGTTCTCGTCGTTATCTGAGTCGATTCTGGAGCAGGTGTTATGAGGGAGGGGATTCAGTGGTGTTACTGGTTTTGATGGGTCAGGTTGAAAGACGGGTGGGCGGATGGCAGCGTGGTTTTTCCTAGTAGGAACCAGGATGGATGGTGCAAGGGTGGAATGCGCTTGAAAAGGTCAAGAGATTTGGAACACACCCCTCGCGGTGGGCTCCAATATGTAAGTCAGCGTATGACTTGCGAGTGTGATGGGGTGTGGAGACCGCTGGGTGCTAAAAAATTAGATAGCTATCAGCAGCAGTTAGACTTATAGGGAATGTAAAGATTTTGAGACATTTAGATGATAGTGATAGCGATATTAGTGAATGCGAGAATGAAACTTTGAGACTGGATGTAATTGCCTGCATCAAGGAGTGTACATGGGCTATTTTATATCGTGAAACGCTAAGGGTCCTCAGTGTAGCTAAGCCGAAACAATTATGCAAAGACAGACGCTGAAGGGAGTGGTGTCGCGCCTGACAGGGTAGAGTAGTGGAAACGAGAGAGATAACACGAAAATCGAGTAAGAGAGGGAGTAAATGGTATTATGTTGACAGTTTTTAATGAGAGTGGTGTAACATTTTGACAGATCCCAAGCGGTTCGGCTGTGAGCAGTATAGTGGAGACGAGATTAATAAAGGGTCAAGTATACGAGGCATTGATGGGGAACAAGGATAGGATGAAGACGAGGTCCGTGCTAAAGATTGATGGTGATGGTAGAGGTGAGCGTTACTTCAGCTATTTCCGGTGTCAACCACTTGGTAATCCTTACACCATAGTTCCTTTTTAATTGAGCATTTTTGTATTATGAAGTATCTGAGTTGAGCATGAGCTAGGAAAATAGATACAACTATTTGTACTATACCTATTTAATGCAATGCTGACAAACTTAGTACTAATTAGTTGATAGTAATAGATGTCGTGATATCATGTATGAACTGAGCTGAAATTTTTGAAACAAGCTACATATGCTATGTGATATCTACTGTACTTCAGCCATCATCATGTCAAGTTGAGCTAGTATGTTGGTGGACAAGACCTGCGAGTCCCCAATGTTTAGCATGTGAGATTTCTGATAGTCAAACACAGTTTTCTGGATGCTGTCCAGGTTACCAATATGGTGCATGATGTTGTCGGAAGTCTCACTCCCTTCAAGTTGTGTGAATGGCAGGATGACTGGTGGATGAGGAATCTGCTCCTGCAGCACTAACTTGGCAACTGCTCCAATAGTGGTGATGGCATAGTTGAGTTGTTGGAGTTGGTGTGATGTTGAGGTGGAGAGAAATTCTGAGATGCTAAGGTCACTGCACCATATGAAATGGATAGCAACATGAAATATCAAGGGATCATCGAGAACCCAATCAAGTATGGTGACATTCCTGTCCTGAAAAAAAGATTGAAATTAGCATGTATTTGAAAATAAAATTGAAACATACTGCGTCGACCGTAAACTTATGCATGAAGGCTAATGGGTTACAAATATTGTTAATCAATGCAGTTATGACATGGCCACAAAATTGGACCGGCATGAGACTGGAGTCTAGTGGGTGGTAGAAACTGTAGCCCAAGGCGAGACAACTCTGTACCATGGCCAATAGCTTGCAAAAAGTGTTGTGCCATGTGACCATCACTTGCTGATGTTGATTACTTGTTGTTTTGATTGTAACTACAAGAAATATCAATTAGTATCCAAATCGGCAACTTATTTGTAAAAAATATACCATTCATACCTAGCACAGATGTCACCTCTGAAATTGTGAGAGAAACAAGCGCTGCCTTCTCATCATCAGTACCAGCCATTGCAGACATTGTCAAGACAAATCTTGTGATTCTTCATTTTGCACAATCTACAATCTGTTTTTTCACATTGGGCCTGACATTAATGACAACAAGGGGGGGCATATTTGGCTGCACAGCAGTGGGAATAGCCATCACAGGCTGCATGATAGGGGCCATTGCAGGCTGCATGATATTGAGGGCAGCCATTGTGGTTGTT
The DNA here is from genome assembly GCF_016758755.1 of Suillus discolor. Lineage (NCBI taxonomy): Eukaryota > Fungi > Basidiomycota > Agaricomycetes > Boletales > Suillaceae > Suillus > Suillus discolor. Next base: position 84,659 of record NW_024541381.1, read on the forward strand.
GGCTAAGACAGCCAAGAAACTCTGGGCTCAGGTATGAAGTATGGTGTGATGGAGGGTCGAGGGTGCCTATGTCTCTCAGGATGCTCAGGCTATGATGACTCTGCTGGCAACTGAGGGACTGGTAGATGGTAGAAAGAGTCAAGTTGGGCTGAGTAAGGAATTAAAGGATGGATGTTATCGCCAGCATCAAGTGGTTTGCTGGTAGACGATGGCACAGGGGTTGGTATGCTAGAGCTAGATGATGGTGCAGCATCTATCTCGTCCATTAGTGACTGTGGTAGACTACCTGTAGTTGTTATGTATTATGGGTCTGTGATATGGAGGAATCTTGAAATTGGAGACATGTCATTGTCTGCTTGATCTGTTAATGAGCAGTTGGTGTACCACTAACTTGGGTACTTACTGTTCAAACTTGCAATTCCATCTGTGAATTCATCATAGCCTGATAAGAAGAAAAACCCATTGTAGGTATACAACACAGAGTGGGGCTATACAAAGATGGCTCCAAACTGATATCTTTATGTTGTGGTCTTGCACTGCCTAGTCTGCTATACTTGGTGACAAGTGCGTTTGACCCAGGGGTCTGCGGTCTGGGAATAGTTTTGGGGGTCAGTGAGTGATGTGAGGTCAATAATCCGAGCACGGTGAAGGTGAGGAATCTTGACTATAGGTGAAACGCTAAAGCTAACGGGGGTTCTACAGTAAGACCAGGATACAAGAATACGACTTGACTCAAAGGACAGCTACTGAGAGAAGTTCCTCTTTAATGTAATGGAGGGAGTCTTCGTCAACTAGACGGGTGGTAACAGGCGCGAGTAAGCGATGCGAAGGCGCACGAAGGGCGCGCACGAGCGAAAGATGCGAGGGGCGCGCGCATATGCGGAAGCGTGCTTTTGAGCAATGGGGGAGAGTGTTCAAGTATAGCAGATGCGCAAGCAATGGTAGAATAGTGAAGTATAATCGGATTTCAAGTACTAAGGTGCACTATACAATTTGCAGTATACTCAGATAAGGGAGAAGGGAAGCAGGTCAGTTAAAAGGAACTTTCCCTCTATTTAAGAAGGGAGATTACGCTATGCGACGCGCTTCTGAGCGTGGTACCAAACCGAGTAACCATATCAACTCTAAATATATTCTAAAGCCTATGATAGACTTTCTGTATGTAAGCGCAGAGATCGGACCGAAGGTACGTCAATTCAGTGAAAGGGATAAGAATAACGCACCAGTAAATCAGCGAGGACATAGGACGGACGGACGGACAAGGGTACGAAGGCCTAAGGGGAGGAGCATGAGCGCGTGTGAAAGGCATGAGTGCGTGTAAGGCGCACAAACGAGGCATGTACGTAGGGCGCGCGCGTGAGAGCGCGTATGACTGATCCTTTGGATAAGAGCTGGAACGTGTAGGGAATTATGTGGGTAATAGGGCCATATATTCCGCATTGAGAGGCGCGAGTCTCTACATCTCCCGGGGACTTACATTCTGAGTGTCCCCACTCAGCGCTATAACACGGGATTTTGGACTTGAAGAAGTGGTGATAGACAGGGGTCATGTGATCGCGAGAGTAGGGCCATCCCTTTGATGATCGCGAGCATTGCTGATCTAATCGATGGAATTATTGATAAGAGATGGTTGCGTTCTCGTGATCTCTTGTCTTCCTTCTTATCAATACCATCATGCCTCCTTTCACTGCCGCTATGCTGAACGCCACCCCCTCTCCAGAACCTGAGCCTGTGGCGCAAGGTCACCCTGAGGATGTGCCTATGGCTGACGCTAGCGCTGAATCCAATACCGATCGTCTCCTCAGCGCCTGGGCCTCTTCCTTGGTGTCATTGGAAGCGTGTGTCATGGCGGCGCCTGATCTCAAGCCGGAGCTCCTCGGGGATCAAGAGATGTGGATGCGCGAGCGGCATTCTGTGCTCGTGAGTGTGCCTTACATGTCCCGCTTTGTGTCATCTGACCATCCTAGGCAACCTTGAACGGCTGTTCTGAGCGCGCGGATGTACTGGGCGTGGAGTTGGATATGGACAAAAAGAGCGCGGAGTTCCTGAAGCAGGGGTGCAAGGGTTGTGAGGAGATTGAGGCGCTGGTGAAGGGATGGAAGGCGAAGGCGATTGAGACTGTTCCAGAGGCGCCTCCCAAGCGTGCTGCGCGCGCCACTGACACTACCGGTGCTGAGGTGCGCGCCACTGATGCATCTGGTACAGATGTGGCCGAACAGGTGCGTTCCTCTATGTCTCATTG
>NW_024541382.1:0-85556 GCF_016758755.1 Suillus discolor
AATAACTCTATTGACTACAATGCCATATTCACAAACGTCACCGTGACAGCGCCCTCTTGCCCACAACATGCTAATTTTGACTCTTGAGCAACATCAAACTTGAACACTCGGGCTCGAAAAATAGCAACAAAAGACAAGCCTCACTCAGCCTCCACACTGGAAGTCATCATCAACCATCCTACAGCAATCCTTACAGGAACACAGCGTGCATGATATAATTGTAAAATTCGGTCCGCACATGAAACTGAAATTGTTCCCGTTGTTATAATCATTCATGCTTATCGAGCACCCCGGTGAATATGTGGATAACTGTAAGTACGCGGCCTGTACATAAGCCGCAATAGTGCTCACTACTGGGGTTGCAGAATTTGTTCACGCCGGGTGTATCGAAATCAGATGCGATAGCTATGTCAGTTATCGCTGCACAGATATCACAATAGTGGTGAGTGAAGCGAATTTCGTAGTCGGATGTTAATAGTGTTTTCTGGACCACGTAGGTTGGTTTTTATAGCCAAACACTCTCATGTGCTTACATCGCTGGATACTAGTATAGGTTCAGTTCTACTAGATTGATCACTTGCATAACAGCAAGTTTTCAACACATCGGATGGAGAAAGAGAGCAAGTGAGTGTACTTCCATATTCATAGTAGTAGCCATTCGAGCTGTTCTCGACTCGTTCCAGGTGCTCAAAATTGTCGTTGATTAGTGGGACTACTCTTTATCTCGAGAGGAACTGCCGTATTGCTCCTAGGACTTTATTGTGCCTACCTTTGGTTTCAGATATGTTCCACTATCTTATTCTTCAGTGTACTCATTCAGGAGTTCAGTTGAAATTCCATCCTAATCTCTTCGTTGCGCCTTCTCCACCTAAGGATTAACAAAATAGCAGGAAATCGGTGGCATTGGCAGAAACAGAGAAGACATGGGAACGGCTGCTGCTGGTGTTGCATAGGTTTGGTTTTGTCATACACTACTGCGGGCGCTTATTCTCGTTCGTTAGACTTTTGTCGGTATTTGTCATCGTCGCACTGGAAAAGTGGTTCGCCAGCTATGTTCTTCAAGTATTCCGCATAGACTGTATAGTGCGGCAGTACCTTTGGCCAGCCTAAGTGGCTTTACGCTTCACCTTTCCAATCATAGCGCGCGTGGTGCATGTGATGGTTCACTGACCCTGAATATTACCATTCTTAAATCTATACAGGTAGATACTGCGACGGAGATGCCGACGGAGGTAGTTCAGCGTGTCACATGCTTGCACACGGTGCGGTTCCCGTTCAAATCGGCAAAGTAGGTTGATCACGTTGTATGAAGTGGGCGAAACGATACTACCGTTCTGATCGAAAATGATAGTGACTTGGCTGGAAAATGCGAGATTGGTGATAAGCTGGTGTTAAAATCAGGTCCAGTGATGCCTGTAGGACTATCATCGCCGTGGCATGTGGTTAGTAACTTAGTAAGTACGGCGTCACCCGGCTGGACAAGCGCCTACTGACATAAGATGATTTAAAAGTGAGCAGAAATCTACCTCTACTCACGATAAGATTGACAATATAACCACAAGGTACGCTCCTTGTAAACTTGAAGTGCTACTGACCGTCTGTCTCCCTGTCTAGGTCACCACTACATGTCAGGACTACTTGATGTAGCAAACAAGAAAAAGCATGCCGTGAGAGGACGCGCGACGCCGGCGCCAATGCAAACGATGCGATTGCACATGGACAAAGTGTCGGTAGTCGCATTCTTCAAAGACGGTCGACGGGTTGTCACTGGCTCATGGGACTATACCCTGCGAATCTGTGACATACAAAAAGGAACAGTGGCAGGGGGGCCATTCGTAGGCCACAGGGATAAGGTGTTTTCTGTTGCGGTATCGCCAGACGATAGGCGAATTGCGAGCGGTGGAAGAGATAACACTATCATCATCTGGGACGTTGAGAGCAAGCAGATGCTATTCGGTCCACTGGCGAAGCATACAAATTGGGTGTCCTCGGTGTGCTTCTCACCCGACGGCAAGAGACTTGCAAGCGGGTCATATGATTCGAAAGTGATCATATGGGATGCAGAAACTGGTGATGTGCTCTCAACACTCCGGAGTAGTCGAGGCGTGTCGAGCGTCGCATTCAACCCAGATGGTTCAAAATTAGCATCCGGATCATTGCGCAGCATCCAGGTTTGGCGCGCAGATAACGCCGAACTTATTTTCGAGATCAACGCTCATGAAAAATGGGTCCTCAGTGTCTTGTGGTCGCCTGATGGCCAGCAACTTGTCTCTGCATCATACGACAAAACAGTCAAGTTCTGGGACTCCTCGAATGGATACCAGATCGGTCAACCTTGCACCAGTCATACTTCCAACATTAACTTGCTTGCCATCTCTTCTGACGGCTCCTTCATTACAACTATTTCGGACGACAGGACTGTCCAACATTGGAGCACAAAATCACACCAGAAGATAGGACAACCACTCAAACACATCGAAGATGTTACATGTGTCTCCATTTCTCCCAACGCAGAATTGGTCATGGTCGGAGACTTCCGTGGCGAGGTTCGGTTCTGGTCAATCAAGGACACACTTTCCGCAGCAGTCCAGCTGTATTCTTCATCTGGCTCTTACTTCGCACACCGCAGTAAGGTGAAGTTGGGACGAAGGCTCTATACTGAGGCCCTTTTGGACGCCCAAAAGGTGCGGACAATATCTGTTATTGTTTTAACAATTGTGGTGATGTAGAAACTACCGATTCTTAGGTTATCGAGCTCAACCCATCGTCTTACCTTGGGTACAAACTGAAGCATGCAGCTCTTTATGAAGCACGGCGCTATGATGACGCAATCGAGTCCTTCAGAATCATGCTTTCCAAGTTGGATGATGCATTAGACTCACGGATACGACGTAAGCCCATAGTACCTCTGGCCTCAGTAGCCAAATTAAAGATGATTTACGCTTTTTTCAGAGTTACGCAAGCAATATGTCAGTCCGTCTCGAGTAGAAAATGCTATTCAACAAGCCATTCATACTCACCTGGACAATGCACCACTTCGTCTAATCAACACCATCACTGGGAAGATATGTGATCGACAGGCACAGATCAATGTCTTCAAGAAAAATACAGAATACAAGGAGATTTTGTCGTCGTCGATGCTGCATAGGCCCCTCCAAATGGAGCCCATCAGGGAAGCGGTTGTGAAGTACTTCAGTTGGGTCATGTTATCTCACAGGTGGGAAACCAAGGAACCGCACTTGCACGAAATTCAGGACAAGGATGTGTACACATTACGTCCAGTTGGGAAGTTGCAGAAGTTCTGCAAAATCGCTCACGATGCGGGGTATTTCTGGGCATGGAGCGATACATGCTGCATCGACCAGAAAAATAACGTCGAAGTCCAAGAATCAGTCAAGTCCATGTTCGTCTGGTATCATAACTCAGCTCTCACCATCGTCTATCTATCGGACGTTTCTCCTTCATCAAAGTGTACACTGGCAAAGAGCGTTTGGAACACGCGAGGATGGACTGTTCAGGAGTTCCTCGCTCCTACAGTTGTCCTCTTCTACCAAGCGGACTGGACCCTATATCTCGGCGACTGCTCACTCAACCACAAGGAGTCTGTCAGTATCATGGAGGAGTTGGAGCGTTCAACTGGTATAAATGCACAAGCGCTCATTGCCTTCAGCCCGGGGATGAGAAATGCCCGAGAGAAACTTCAATGGGCATCATGCCGTGTTACGACATTACAGGAAGATATTGCATACTCATTATTTGGCATCTTTGATGTCAACCTTCCTGTTATGTACGGAGAGAAAAGACAAAAAGCGCTCGGACGACTCTTACAGGAGATCATCGCTCACTCAGGTGACATCACAGCCCTGGACTGGGTTGGACAGTCATCCAGCTTCAATAGCTGTTTGCCAGCCAACATTGCCTCATACAGAGCCCTGCCATGCACAATTCCATCTCTATCCAAAGACGAGATTCAGTCATCGGTCTCCTTGCTGCGAAATGACGTGACTCAGCAGTTGGCTTCGAAACTCTATACCATCCTTGACAACCTCAATGCTCCTCGCTTCGCCAACTGCAGACTGCGCCTGCCTTGCATCACATTTTCACTCACAAAAGTCAAGCGGAGGGCCGGTACACCTTGCACCTATCATATAAAGGCAAACGGACTCCAAGACCTGGAAATCACAACGGCAAACACGCTGGTTGAGTTCTGGCCTGGAAAGTCCACTTCACAGAAATTCTTAGTCATCCGTCCGTGGAATCGTCATGATCTTGGCTTGCCCGACTTTGCAGACGAGATGCAGAACACGGATGATAGACCTGAATCGCCAGATGATCCGCTCGGCTTATCTCCTGCTCAAGAGGCGAACTTACTTGTTCGCCTCTTCGGCGCACTTTGGTCAGCTGAATCGCGGTCTCACACACGAGAGTTGGGGTTGGTTGTTCGCCTTGGACAGCCTTTTAGGGCACTTTTACTGGCGCAGCAGCGGGGTGGGGAGTATAAGAGAATTGCTTCGGATTGCAATATCATCGCACAAGTCAGGGACGTGACTCGTGTCAATGACATGATGGATGTCAGGACGTTAGAGATATTGTAGTTGTATTTTTGTTGAACGACGGGGATCTTGTACTTATTTTCTTCACACTTCGACAGCCCCTGCATGGAAAATCGTATCGTATTGTATGAGTCTTTGCTATCTCTCAGCGTTTGAGCACAAACACAATCTGCGCCTGATAATTTTAGCTATCCATTGAAATCTCGTATCTGTTCTCAATTTCCGTATGTCGTACCTCCATGTCAAACTATCAAAACGTCTCATCCAGTACAGTGCATTCATCACTTAGGGGACCTGGTCTTCAACTCAAACCGCAACTCAGGCAGCACTGTTTGGTGCCTACAGTATATGGGGTCTATCAGATATCAGACTCGGTTTCTATGTTGTGGGAAACCTATCTGCAAGACCTCCCTCCATATCCGTGAAGCCAAGAGAACGTAGATGTTTGTTGCGATCGGATCACGCTTATACCTGTGTTAAATTGATCATGATGCGTGATGGGCTGGTGGCCACACCATGTGGCTTCATACTGAAAATGGTATTGGAAATAAGTCGCCAACGGCTGGTCAAGTTCTACTTGGGCTTCCTTTTCTGTATTTAGCACCGTTTCACCCAATCAAAGGTCTTGAAGCAGGACCAAATATCCATCTTCATCATCCCGATTTTGGCGATAGAAATGCTGACCGGTGGTATATGAAGCGCAAACGCTATCGTGATACATCACCAATATTCCTCACTCGCTCACACCCATCTTTCGAACATGACCTTTATCTCAAATGATCCCAGTTCGTGGCCGATAATCAAATCAAATCTTTTATACAGCTATTGGACAGGTTTGTTTCATCAAGATGTCTAGAACTAATGTTGACTTGCGGTTTCACAGTTGCCGCTGGCGTCATTGTGGTATATGATTGGGGTGAGCAAGACAGTTTTTGAAGACTACTGATATTCTCATGATATTTCCAGCGCTAACACTCGGACAAGAGGTAGGTTGATGTTATTGCCGCAGCGACAAACTCGCTAAGGATGATGTCATAGATTGAACTGATCTGGGTGAGTAACAGCAGTCCCGTATCAAAAAAAAAAACAGGAGAATACAACGAATTCACGACAGAGGCAACGCTGGTCTCTCATGACTGTGCTGTATTTGGTCGTTCGTACCTCATGTTATGCCACAGCGTGGTCGATGGTTGTGCTGACTCCTCAATGTTCTAGATACGCTATATTGGATTACCGTATTCTGTGTATGTGTCAAGGCCAAAAATCGGCACTGCGCTAATAGCTCATCTCTGACAATTAGTCCCAATGTTCTGCGTATGTCTCATGTGTGCTGTGTTTGATCCTTCTGACCGGCGGCACACAGCAACTATACCATTGGTCTCGCTGACAGATGCAGTGAGTATTCCCCAATCATCTCATTACTATTCAATGAATACACTCATTTGTAGGGGTGAGCATGATTCCGACCATTTACTAACTTGGCTCAAGATAATGACTCGATAGGTGTGAGTCTGAGTGTTTGATCCTAGTATGAGGGTGTTCACTAATCAAGTGTTTTAGGCAGTATCATGTACTCCGCACAGAATGGGACAAATATGGTCGTAGCTGCCATGTTGGGCGGTGAGTCACCCAGCTGCAATACCTCTGTGATATCGACTCGACTGAAACCTGACGCAAGTCATCATGATTGCTCGTTTACATGCCATGTATCAGGGATCTAGAAAGATGCTCATCTTCCTTGTTATCATCTTCCTGGCTGTAAACATCGCCTGTGGAGTTATCGCGGCAATAGGAATCAAGGATACCGTATCAGGTAAGCTTTACTTGTTGACTCGAAGAACACGGTTCATTGGACAAACACCAGAGGAGTTCATACTCTTTGGCACGTATATGTGCAATTATGGATATGAAGGGGACGTCCAGCTTCTGTTCCCAATGGTTTGGACGCTCAACACTATTTGGGAGGTCCTCGCTCTGTGTCTTTCACTCTGGGTTTCTATAAAACACTTTCGTGACCTGCGACGACTCAGCTCTTCGATGGGATCGATCATCGGGGACTGTTTCACAGTGCTGACGAGATCTCACGTGTTTTATTTTGCCATGTGAGCTTGTCGTGTGAATGGGCTATCTTTTTCTCAAGTTCTGCACGTGCTAGCTTTGTTTGTGTCTCTATCATTCAGCTTGGTGCTGACTCTTCAGAGATGATCGCGGTGCGCTGACCTGTTACTGACATCTACGTGTGACCACTGCTCATCATTTCATGTTCTATTGAACCCCAGGGTGCTCTTCAAGTTTTATCGGTCATGCAGACGTTTGTGCTGGGACCACGCCTTATCCTTAGCGTTCGACAATATTATGCTGAACTCGTGGCCGAATCCGATGCAGAAACTAGCATGAATTCGATTGTCTTCCAGGAGTGCGTACATGTATCAACTAGCAGTACTGTGTAGAGAAATGCTTGCCGAGTGGTCTGCAGGGAGAAATTTGGTTGAGGATCCGTTCGTGGTGTTTATTTAACATATGGTGTTTCAAAGTATATCTGGAAGGTCTAGACAAACCTATTTCGTGTTGTATTACTACTTGAATGCAGTAGCTACCCACCATTCTTACACTAAGTGGCAAGCTGACATTATCCGGAACGTCTGGCAATCAACCCGATCCTTGATGCGAATACTAAAGTAAGAATCAGAGGAAGCCGTCCAGATAGCTGATCCCACATCAGAATCGCACTGCAGTAGCATTTACCAATGTGACTGCAAGACACATGTCAGATTTACATCAGGGTCCTTGCAACGCTCTACTCGATGGAGTACGTCCTGCTAAGTACAACTGTCAGAGCAAGGCGTCGAACGATACAGATATGCATGCATACATACACCCGTTGGCATCAATCAGCAGCCTAGGCCTCTCTCGCTTCGGGGTAGAATTCCAACATGTGGGTATCTGAAATAAGCACGGCCCTAGCCACCGGCACCTGAAAATAGAAACAACTGGCACTAGGTTGTGTCGCCAGAAAGGCCCTTGGCGAAATATTCGTACTGGCAGGGAATTATACGCGCTAGCGGAAAACACGCTCAGTAAGTCACATAGAACAATACTGAGTACTGAGTACTGAGGTGTCATGCGAATGGCACGAACTATATAGCCTATGATAAGGAGTAAGATTAGGTGAGAGACCGGGGAAACGACGTTCGGAGAGAGTTCGTGTGGTGAAGAAGCAAGAAGTTGTCAAGATAAACTGTTGCATATGGTGTTGATGCTGATAATTTGTCAAGAAGGTAATACGATATCTAAAGGTAAAAGTCAAAAGCGTTAACAGGAATCACTTGACTTAGACCAGACGCACGGACACAGCGCCTGATAACGTGGGAGCCTCAGGTGAGATAATACCCGTGGGTTAACTAATATTGAACTCGGCCAGACAAGGGCTAGGCTACTTTCATGAGATGAGTTACAACTGAGCAGAAATTCAACTCTACTCACGATAAGATTGACAACATAACCATAAGGTATGCTCTCCATAAAATTGAAATACTACTGACCCTCTGTTTCCCTGTCTAGGTCATCGCTACATGTCAGAACTACTTGATGTAGCAAACAAGAAAAAGCATGCTGCGAGAAGGCGCGTGATGCCGGCGCCAATACAAACGATGCGATTACACACGGACAAAGTGTCGGTAGTCGCATTCCTCAATGACGGTCAGCGGGTCGTCACTGGTTCATGGGACTACACCCTGCGAATATGTGACATACAGAAAGGAACAGTGGTAGGCGGGTCATTCGTGGGACACAGTAACAAGGTGTTTTCAGTCGCGGTATCGCCAGACGACAGGCAAATCGCGAGTGGTGGAAAAGATAACAATATTATCATCTGGGACGTCGAGAGCAGGCGGTTGCTATTTGACCCACTGACGAAGCATACAAATTGGGTGTCCTCGGTGTGCTTCTCCCTCGATGGCAAGAGGCTCGCAAGCGGGTCATATGATTCGACAGTGATCATATGGGATGCAGAAACCGGCGCTGTGCTCTCAACACTCCAGGGTGATCGAGGCGGGGTGTCGAGTGTCGCATTCAACCCGGATGGTTCAAAATTAGCATCCGGATCATTGCGTAGCATCCAGGTTTGGCGCACAGATAACGCCGAACTTATTTTCGAGATCAACGCTCATGAAAAATGGGTCCTCAGTGTTGTGTGGTCGCCTGATGGCCAGCAACTTGTCTCTGCATCATACGACAAAACAGTCAAGTTCTGGGACTCCTCGAAAGGGCACCAGATCGGTCAACCTTGCACCAGTCACACTTCCAACATTAACTCGCTCGCCATCTCTTCTGATGGCTCCTTTATTGCAACTGTTTCGGACGACAGGACCGTCCAAAATTGGAGCACAAAGTCACACCAGAAGATAGGAGAACCACTCAAACACATCGTAGACGTTACATGTGTCTCCATTTCTCCCGACGCAGAATTGGTCGCGGTCGGAGACCTCTATGGCGAGATTCAGTTATGGTCCATCAAGAACACACTTTCGGCAGCAGTCCAGTTGTATTCCTTGTCTGACTCTTACTTTGCACACCGCAGTAAGGTGAAGTTGAAGCGAAACCTCTATCACGAGGCCCTTTCGGACGCCCAAAAGGTGCGGACAATATCTGTCGTTGTTTCAACAATTGTGGTGATGCTAGATAATACCGATATTTAGGTTATCGAGCTCAACCCATCGTCTTACCTTGGGTACAAATTGAAGCATGCAGCTCTTTATGAAGTACGGCGCTATGATGACGCAATCGAGTCCTTCAAGATCATGCTTTCCAAGTTGGATAATGCACTCGACTCACAGATACGACGTAAGCCTATAGCACCTCGGGAGCCAAATTAAAGATGATTTACTCATTTTTTCAGAGTTACGCCAGCAATATGTCAGTCCGTCTGAAGTAGAAGATGCTATTCGGCAAGCTGTTCATGCTCACCTAGAAAATGCACCACTCCGTCTAATCCACACTATCACTGGGAAGCTATGTGATCGACAGGCACAGATCAATACCTTCAAGACAAGCATGGAGTACAAGGAGATCTTGTCATCATCAATGCTGCATAGGCACCTTCAAACGGAGCCCATCAGAGAAGCGGTTGTGAAGTACTTCAGCTGGGTCATGTTATCTCACAGGTGGGAAACCAAGGAGCCGCGGCTGCACGAAATTCAGGACAAGGACGTGTACACATTACGTCCAGTTGGAACTATAGTGAAGTTGCAGAAGTTCTGCAAAATCGCTCGCGATGCGGGGTATTCTTGGGCGTGGAGCGATACATGCTGCATTGACCAGAATAATAACGTCGAGGTCCAAGCATCAGTCAACTCCATGTTCGTCTGGTATCACAACTCGGCACTCACCATTATCTATCTATCGGACGTTTCTCCTTCGTCAAAGTGCACACTGGCAAAGAGCGTTTGGAACACACGAGGATGGACTGTTCAGGAGTTCCTCGCTCCTACAATTGTTCTCTTCTACCAAGCGGACTGGACCCTGTATCTTCACGACCACTCACTCAACCACAAGGAGTCTGTCAGTATCATGGAGGAGTTGGAGCGTTCAACTGGTATAAATGCACAGGCGCTCGTTGCCTTCAGCCCGGGGATGAGAAATGCCCGAGAGAAACTTCAATGGGCATCATGCCGTGTTACGACATTACAGGAAGACATTGCGTACTCATTATTTGGCATTTTCGGCATCCATCTACCTGTCATCTACGGAGAGAAGAAACAAAACGCGCTCGGACGTCTCTTGCAGGAGATCATCGCTCACTCGGGTGATATCACAGCCCTGGACTGGGTTGGACAGTCATCCAGCTTCAATAGCTGTCTGCCAGCCAACATTGCCTCGTACAGAGCCCCATCATGCACACTGCCATCTCTATCCGAAGACGAGATTCAGGCATCGGTCTCCTCACTGCGAAATAATGTGGCTCAGGAGTCGGCTTTGAAACTCTACACCACCCTTGACAATCTCAGTGCTCCTCGCTTCGCCAACTGCAGACTGCGCCTGCCTTGCATCACATTTCCACTCACAAAAGTCAAACGAAGCGCCGGTACGCCTTGCACCTATCATATAAAGGCAGACGGACTCCAGGACCTGGAAATCACAACGGCGGACACGCTGGTTCAATTTTGGCCTGGAAAGCCCACTTCACAGAAATTTTTGCTCATCCGTCCGTGGAATCGTCATGATCTTGGCCTGCCCGACTTTGCAGACGAGATGCACAGCGCGGATGATGGGCCTGAGCCTGGGTCTCCATCAGACGATCCACTCGGCTTATCTCCTTTAGATAATGAGCCGGCTGGTTTGCGGTCTCTTACTCGAGAACCGAGCTTACTCATTCGCCTCACACAGCAATTGGGCGCACTTTGGCTAGGGCAGCAGGAACAGGCTGATTCGCGATCTCACACGCGAGAATTGGGGTTGGTTGTTCGCCTTGGGCAGCCTTTTACTGCACTTTTACTGGCACAGCAGCGGGGTGGGGAGTATAAGAGAATTGCTTCGGAATGCAATATCATTGCACAAGTCAGGGACATGGCTTGTGTCGATGATATGATGAATGTCAGGACATTAGAGATATTATAGTTGCATTTTCGTTGAACAACGGGGAACTTTTACTCATTTTCACTCATATCTCGACAGGCCCTGCAAGGAAAATCGTATCGTATCGTATGGCAGGCAAGTAGATCACTCAGCTGTATAAATGAATTGTCATTGAGAGCGCTAGGCTAGACAGTCTTGTAAATTTTCGCATCCTTACCCTACCAGAGGCTCTTGTAAACCGCGCTTGTATACAACTGAGAGAAATGCACAGACGCTCATTACTTTCCGCCGGGTGACCATGTTGCAGGAAGACATCGCATACTCATCTTTTGGCATCCCCCTTGCTGTAATCTATAGCTAAGAAGAGAAAAAACACAGTGCATTCGGGCGGTACTTCTGCCCTTGACTAGGCTGGAAAATCATCTGAGTTTGATACTCATCTCCCAACTGGTGTTTCCTCGTACGATGCTTCGGACACCGATTCTCGCCAGTCATATTCATGTCAAACAAGCATCGAGGCGGATATGTTTCGTCACCATGAGTAATTCGATCGATTGGCAACCTGGGATGAACAGAAACAATCAGTACCACCGCTACCTCCAAACGCATGGTTAATTTATTAAACAACCACAAAGAGGGGTTACTGATTGAATATATCAGACATGTACCCACAGGAAAGAGATATCCGAAGACGTCTAATGACGTACGGGAATGCACTTCTATGACTTCGAAAAATCGCGGCAGTCATTGGAGACAGCGGTGATAGTGGCGACAGGCAGTGTTTTGGAGGGTGTGACAGGGCAAGTAGTAGTTTCGGAAATTACACGGGTCAACCCTCTACACGAGATGTGCCTTCAATGACATGTCTGGAAGAAAAGTTTTGATCAGTATGCATTGGTGAACCTAAGATACAGTATGACAATTTTAAGCATGTTTGGGCCATGGCAATTATGGGTGACGGGCCGTACCCGTGCAGTTCCCTAGGTGCGCGTCGTCGTGGTCAAGGGACTGAAAATGACCATGACTTATTCCTGTATATGTTGTTTTCCTTGTCATACATGGCCAGTATTACTCCTTCACATCCATTTTGGTTCGCCGTCTCTACGCCATCTCATTATTTTATTCCTATTCCTTTTTATTTTTTCTATCGAGTTGATATTGTAGGCTAGTCCTCTTCCTTGGACACAGAATTACCTCTCTTCGGTTCTTTGATCGAGGTTGTTGAAAATACTCATGTTTATGGATGTACTATTAGTATACAGTTTATTGAGTCTATGCAGTTTCTTCCTCTACTTACTACTAGGTGATAACGGTGGATTTTCAGTAACCTTATGTGAGCTCCATTTGAGTTGTATTCGGACAATGATTATTGTGATATCTTACGTCGAGTCAATGGTAGCAACTATCGATGCTAAAACTTTGAGGGTGTATGCATCGCGCGCTGTATCAGTACCGAGACCGATCTTACTCTTAAAATTTGACTATATTAGCAATGATCGTAAGTCGTTGAATTGATGATGCATGATACCGTCCGCATCGTGGTGTGGTATTTTTTACACCATGCCTTCAATTCAAGGGATATGTGCGAATTATCAACAACCGGGAGTGATACTTCGGGACCACCGTCAGAACAACGACATTGTGAGAGGTGAAAACTCACCGGACTGTCTGTCGTGTGCAAGTAATCGCTCTGAAGTCGTCTCGACTGTACTCACAAGTTCGCCTCGGTCGAGCATTTCGCAATGAGGCGCGAATGTTGAGGCGATCTTCTTTGGAGGAGCTGGAAAAGATGGGCATAAGCCACATGGGAAACATCAACGGGCTTCCACAGATCGTGAGGGTCTCATTCCAAAGAACACTACAGTCGCCGCGGCCATTGCAGCCTTGATAGCGGTGTTCCACTGATCATAGCAGGTGGAGAGAAGAACATAATGGCCCGCTGGCGTGCGATTAGAATGAACGGTAAGATTTACCCAGCGATCGCTGCATGCATGCGAGATATGAGAAACATGAAATCGAAGGATAATTATGAAAGGCACAATACTTTTCAGTGCTGAAGCATGTCCGCCCAACGTGTGTAGAACTTATGTAAGGCCTGCTGCCTGCCAGGCTTCTCGAGGCTCAGTGGTTGTGGGGATTTGGAGGCAACGCTACAAGAAGGCAAGAGGATGCAGCTTTAGTATTGAGGGCGACATGCAAGCTAAAATTGTCCGTGAGCATTTGAAATTCGCATGTGTTCATTCAAATAAAACTTAACTAACCTCCATGTCGTCTCCAAGCTCTATCAAAGCAGTGCACTCGCCTTCCTCTCCTCACTCACCCGCGTTCTCCCTAATCCTACCCTTGCCTTCTCCTCTTCCTTCACTCCCTCCACCCCTGGCACCTCAATATCCCCAATGCATTCGACGCGTACTCTGAGATCGGTTGGCAAAACTCGGTAGTTTTGCTAATAACACAACATGTAGGGTAGTAGTTGCATCAGAAAGGCCTTTATTGACGTGGGTCGCACGGTAGCGGCCTCTCAATCTCAAAGTTGCTTCCTCGCAAAATTTGACATTTGTCAAAGCTTTCGACAAAGCAACCTTTATGTTGGAAAGAAAAGTCTTTGTTTTATGCCCACTTGGCTGTACAGTTCTTTTTCTTTCTTTCCGTGCACATATAAGCTTGATCTATTTCAAGGAATGGGGGCATAATCTTACCTAGAACACTACCTCAGCGCTAGGTATGCCAGCAATCACACTGGCGCAGGACGCGACCCTAAGCACGCAGCTAACGTTTTCTAGCGGTTCGCAAGCGGACTCAGTTCAATCGCCTGTAAGATATGCCACATGCCCTGTTCATTCGTGATTTGACACAGATTTACCGGCAACAACGCAGACTTTCAGTACCACATCTACATTATGCTCAGCAGTTCTCCCGACCAATGCTGGATCCCAAGAAGTTAGGACTATCCCAAAACCGCGGCCTAAGCGCCGACTCAAGCCTGAGGGACCTTCAATACCCGAGCACATAGAAAACCGCGACCTACAGTGGTTTAAGGCACAACTAGAACAGCCAGCAGCTGCCCGTAATTCAAAGATTGCAAGTCCTGTGGGGGATCCAATTGCTCGACCTGCTACGCTTGTATTGTTGAATAATGTAGCAGGGGCCCCTGCTGCAGAGAAGCCAAAGCCGTCTCGCATGCCAGGGAGTATATATCCGAGACCGCCACCCAGTGGACCGATGACAGCGAACCAGCCTACAGCTGCGGAAATCATTTATCAGACGAGTACTTTTGGTGTGGACATCAAGCGATCTAACGAAGAAATAATCACGTCCGCTGTATCTGACATTACTATGAGTGAGTCACAACCGGAAAATGTTCCTCGAGATTCAGAGAAGCATCCCTCGGGCGCGCCAGAAAACGTTGCTCCCAATGTCACTATGTCCTCGCTAAAGCAAATCACGGATTTCCTAGCTTCAACGAAGCCACCTGGGACACCCACGAACCATTTAGTAGTAAAAAAAGGCGAATTTCAGTCGTGTCCAGTCACCACTCCGCAGGTTAATTCCCCGAGATTTGGAGGGCAAATGGTCATGATGATATATTGGCGAGGACTTGCATCGGCTCTTGAGACTCTTAACATCACTTTCAACCTCGATTCACATTATTCCCAAATAGCTCAGTGGGCGAAGTCGAAGCATACCAAGTCCTCACTAACCTCGTATGTAACAATTTTCTCTTGTCTGTACGCAAATTGAGCGGTTCACAGAGATTTGGAACAAGGTGTTTGTGTGTCGTTCGCTTGCTATCATCTCCCCAGTCTTCCGTTCGATCCACTAGAAGGTGATAGATCTACGCCATGCTTTGAGACACTGATGTACTCGCCATGCACGTGGCCCACATCCGGGGACGTTTCACTGCAGACGAAGCGGAACGGGAAGGATTTTATCATTCCGCTAGCTCCACCGCTTTTCGTGAGTATCAGTATGCATACTAAATTACAATCAAGTTGAAAGGTTCGTTTTGACAGGTCACCCCAGACAATTGCATCGACATCTCCGCTTTCATCAGAAGTGGAGAAAATAGGTTTTCAGTGGTCCATCAGAGTGACATGTCAGACTATTTGTTTGTGCTCCACGTCCACCATCCTACGCCGGAGCAACTTAGCTATCTCGCTTCGTGCAGGCATAGACGTGAGGAGTGGGTGAAGAGCATGAGTGATCTTTGCAAGTTTGAGCCGAAGGAATCGTTATGGAGGCAATGATTGCCATTTGAAGTTATATCATCTCGCTATTACATTACATCCGAATTGAATGTACTAGAGTACCAAGGTTTGTTAGATAAGTTTTTGGTGCTATATAGATAACGAGTTGATTTTGCCGGTTCCATGGCGTTGTCAACGGTCCGAATGGTGACCGAGGACCATAACGTGTTTCATCAACTATGTCTGTCAGTCATCAACATATATATTAATCTGACTGGGATATGGCCTTCTGTTGGCCAGCCGCGTAACAGGTTACCTTTGAGCTGTTCACTCCTTCAATATTGTGACCAGTGACGGATCTACATCCACCTCGTGCAGCATTCAATGTTGATGCATTGATGTTGCTTGCACTAATACACAAGCAACTGAAGGGTGTCTGGTCTCGTTTTTCAACAAGGTAAGAACTCCAAACTAAAAACTCATGCCACCAAATAAGTCACTGAATGAAACGCTTGCATCGTTAACTCGCAATTTCGAGACAGCGGGAGAACATCATCGCTATCAAACTAAGGAAAACCAATGCAAGGAGTTACATCAGTGTAAGTATCATTTCATTCCATGCGACCCCTCAGCCAGCTCAAAAGGCCCCTCGTCCCTTCCCTTTCCCAAACCCTCCTCTGGGGTATACGGAATCTACCAAGCACGTAAACATCACCATACAATCAACGCACGCCAAACCACTCACAAGTTACCATCCACCAAGAAGACATCCAGAGGCAAAAGACCAAGTTCTGCAGGAAGCTTGGAAATCTCGTTGTCTCTAAGGTCTAGTTCTTCTAGTTTCCAATCTGGCACCGAACGGTTACCTTTAAACAGTTCTGCGATGCCCTGGAAAGCATCAAGTCCATCTATTCGATTGCCACGGAGTCTGAGATGCCTGAGACCTTTACGACCATTGGAATTATCAGCCAGGATGAGGGAAGACAGGGCGTCCAGGGAAGCTGACGTAAGAACGTTGTAAGATAGATCCAACGTCCGAAGACTCGGGAAAACGCGTGTTAATAAAGGTAGAAGTGTATCGTTGGAGCGCAGAGAAGCAGTAGCCCCCGTTTCAGCTTGACGTGTCACAGACATCTGATCACCGAATCCACACCCATCCAGAACGAGTTCCTCCAGGCTTGGAAGTAAGACCTCACCAGTGATTGGAAGAGAAGCGCAAACATCAAATTTGCGGTTGCTTAACACGAGAGTCTTGAGTGTCTGTGCGAACGACTGCGCTGATATAGCAACGAGGGGAAGTGTCGGTGTAGGCAGGGCAAAATCTGTTTTACCTCGAGAGGATGGTGGACTTGGGAATGGAGTTGCTAAAGAGAAGGATCGAGCGTGACCCTTGGTCGGAGCTGAGAGCGGGGGTAAAGTGAGTGTTTGAGTGGTAGCCTTGTAGTATTGAGGGTTCGTTAAACTTGCGGTCGGTGATGGTTGCGAGGGGCTAGCAGGCGTGGGCGGTTGTCCGTGCCCGATAAGGGGACTAGGCTTCGGAGGTGGTGCAATATTCGCTGCAGACATTGCCGCTGCCGCTCTTGCCCGTCGACGTCCACCCTCTGTTAACAAACCCTGTTCTGCCTCGATCTCCCAAGCTTCCTTGACAACATCTGTGTTGTTTTGGCCTACGTCTGTTTTGCTGGGACCAGCGCTTTCTGTACTTGTCGCACTTTTAGGCACACGGCTCTTCACCCTTCTCTCCGCCTCTACCTCCCAAGGTTCCCGAACAACCTTTTTGCCGATAGACACCCTCAGAGTGCCTTCTGGCGGCTCCTCGGTAGTAAAATCGTATGTAATGTCCTGCTTCAGCCCAGATAACGCTGATTGCAAGCCTTCCATGGTAGCCCGAGTTTCGCCCATATCAAGGATCCGCAACCGAGGAAAACAATGACTTTCCGAAGTGGATAAGTTACTGGGGAAGGCATCATCACCGATATCGGCGGTTTCACAACGAAGTTCCTTGAGATGTTCCAAGTGACTGAGAGCTCGTATAAATGCAGGTGTCGAGTTGGAGTCACCCAAAGCTAGGGGATTTGCGGCAAAGTCAGCTTTTGTTATCAACAGAGGCAAATTGGCATGGTCTATGGTGGAAGCGGTGAGTTTGTTATGAGACACATCCAGGACAGAAAGGCGTGGCAGTGGTGACGAGGCTCTCGTGATGACAGGATCAAAGAATCCTCTGGAACTGAAGGGATCGTGTTGCGCTTTGCGTGAGGGAGACTTCAAGAACGGGGCGCCAAAGGAGAGCTCGCTGAGGGCATTATGGGACAGTTTCATGATCGTGAGATTTGGTAAGGCGAAGATATTTGAAGGTAGTGCTGTGAGGCAGTTATGAGAAAGATCTAGGGTAGTTAAAGCCGTAAGGTCGGCAAAGGTATCAGGTAAGAGAACAATCCTGTTTTGATGCAACTTGCGACGGACCACATATAAATACATCTATCACGGGAGGACGTGGTCAACACTTACATCAACGGTCTTCAGTGATCCAAAGAGAGAGATTTCGTGCTGTATTTCGACAATATCGTTATTCCATGCTTTGAGCACATGCAAGTCTTGAGCTTCAAACCACGCTGGTCCTTCTCGTTGGCCAGTCCGCCTGGACGAACATGAAGTATCCGTGGGGGACGATGTGAGTGGCTCTGAAGCTGCAGACTTCAATGGATCAGGAGTTATCCCCAAATGAATGTCAAATAAGGCAGAAGGAATGCATGATAGAGAGCGAGAGGACAAATTGATGGCACCTGCAATAGTGACCTTGTCTGATCAACGGCACGCATCCGACACGAATCGTATCCACTCACCTGTGCTTCGAGCACGCTCGATCGTTTCTTTCACAGACCACCTCCCCAAATCGAGTGTTTCTTCTTCGTTCTTCTTCGGATTTACATCTTCGAGGTTCTCAAATTCACCAAAGCCTGCGCTATTACCAAGGCCTGAAGAAGTAGATATAGCCTTTTTGGCTTCGGCTCGCCTCAGGGCGACAGCTTCCTTGATGCTCAATGGTGTTTTGGGAACAGGTGGTTCATTTTCGACAGGCGGTGGCCTACGGATAGCCTTAGACGGAGATTTTGGGACCGACTTAGTCCTCACGCGAGGAGAAGACACACTGGCGGCAGGCTTAGACGGCGAAGGAGCTCGTGAGCGAGCAGGGGGCACGAGAGTCGTCTTCACCGTTGGACGTGAAGATGGTTGAGGAATGCGAGACATTTTTGTGTACTAAGAGTTTTGAGCTATATAGGAAGAGTTGACTGGCAAATAGAGAAATAAGTGAAAGAGGCAGAAGTTCAACGTTGATTATATTTGGGGTTCGTCTTCGGAACGGTGACTTTGTACTCACGCAAGTCAAACCCAAATCAACCGACTGTTCTTATGTACGAAGTGATTCAAGACGTCAACGTTTCAACCGTGAGTGTAAATATTAGACTGAGGAATTATCAAGCGACAAGGGTGAATTCATGACTTCCTGAAGCAGAGCACACAATAAAGTATCCTACGTGTCATCTGATGATAATGGCCCTCCAGAATCGCCATCTTCATCGTCATCATATATCCTGACGTCTTGAACGTCATCTGCAACCCTTGCAAAATCTTCCGAGTCACCTTGCTCCCGACGGTATACCGACAGATCCCAGTCTTCGGTTTCGTCTTCGTCGTCTTCGAACCATTCTGGATTGTATTGGAACTAAAATTGTCTTGAATCAATGGGGGATGGCCGCGTATTGTTCATTACTACGTACCAAATCTCGCCCACTCATGCCCGAGTTCTTGCCAGCTGCATGTTGCGTTTCTTTCGCTTTCCGCAGTGCGTCTGTCTCGGCTTCTTTCTTGTCCATCCTAGTTTTCTTCCATACGGCGAAAGTCTCTGGAGTGACTGGAGTTAGATTTGACCCTAGTTTGTGGCGCTGTGGTTTCGCAACGTGAGATCCTTTGGTAATTGCGTTACTCCTTGATTAGACTCGCCTGAATTTCAAGGAAGTCTTCCAGACTGATAATGTTGGCTTTCGCTGCCTCCTCGGCGGCCTTGCGCTCCGATCTGAGCACAAACCCAGGAGGTAAGGCATGCCTATACTGGCACTTTTCGCTTCCATTGGGGCATTCCCAGAACCACCCAAACCTTGAAAGAAAATGATTAAGTCAGTCAAACTGAAGAGTTCAAGATTTCCGCACTTTTGAGTCTCGATGGCCTCAATAAAAAATTTGCACACGATCTATACGTACGTTGAGTAGAGGCCCGAGCGGTGATGCATCCCGACCCACGTCTGTTGTTGTTCTAGGATTGCCGTGCTTCGATAGGACTACATTCCGTAGCTTCTCCTCATCCCAGTTCTCCATAGTATCTGATGAAGGACATGATGAGAAACTCGGCCAGTTGACTCATGAACACCGTACCTTTCATCTTGTCTTCTCTGCTATCCTCATACAAATTCTTCTTCTCCACCTTGCGGCCAATATTGAGATCATGGCTGAATTTGCACTTGTTACCCTTCTCACAGTTTCCAGCTTTGTAGAAAGCACAAAGCACCGTTTTGGGATCGACTCCAAAAGGTACCTTCTGCGTCTGAACAGGCTTGAACATAGCAGCTTCCTCTTTCCTGCGTTTCTCCTCCTCGAGTTTCGCTTTCTCGCGCAGTTCCTTTTCTTTCTCCTTTGCAACCGCTTCCTTGGACTTTCCAGTCATAGCTTGCTGCTGCTGCAAAATCTGCACCTGCTTCTGGACCCTGGCAGATTTATTTTTCTGTATACACGGTCAAGAAAAACGTCAAGAAAAAGTATATGACCATGCCTACATTCTTCATGCCGAAAGTCTTCGTGAAGTAACTGATCGATCAGTTCTTTCCTGAGATGAGCTGCATGATGATCTACCTTGTCGTCCTTCACCTTCGAACCTGAAGGCACGTTCTGCTTCTTTGGAGGCATGATTAGGGTAGCTCGTGATCGTGAGTGGGTAAAGACTGTTTAAAAGGTCAACGATGGTGCTGTCTATGGGACTCCACGAAAGTCTGTCACTCGCAGATATCGTGCACACTTCAAGTTAGAAGGATGTAATTGGTAGTAGTTCTCAGCCACTGCTGACAAATTTTATAAAAAATGGTTTACAGTTTCACTACCAATTCACTACTAG
This sequence comes from Suillus discolor, assembly GCF_016758755.1. NCBI lineage: Eukaryota > Fungi > Basidiomycota > Agaricomycetes > Boletales > Suillaceae > Suillus > Suillus discolor. Next base: position 20,478 of record NW_024541382.1, read on the forward strand.
TACTAAGTCAAGGCTTAGATTGCTCAGCGCTCATTTTGCGCTCTAGCGGAAACATCCACCTTCCTTTGCAGTTACCGGTACAGCGGTACTAGTATCAACGTTGGTTAGATAGCACTCAAGCATGAACTGTTTGCCAGTGGTCACTCTTTTTTCCTTCGATTTATATCTCATCTTCCACTGTAGAATCACTCAGACTGAGGATGATCGGTATATGGTTAGGTTCGAGTCCATCGACCCAAGTCAACAGTTTTACTAGTGAGGTATGTCTCCCGGGTATATTATATCTGTATCATTGCGTTAACGAGGACCATGTCGGCGACCATATAATGAAGGTCAATGGAACTCTCTTCATCTTGATCGCGCACTGAGTCTGGATCCATCTCTGAAGGCACAAAATTCGATTCTGAGAAAAAAGGCTCAGGAAATCTCTCATACGAAATTGGGTCATATATCACAGACTGACGGTCAGCAATGCAGAACAGGTTGCCTTCGTTTGATCCACGACTTATTGCAACCCTGTCAACCGACGGCGTCAGGTCAAGTCACCAACGAGGACCACGCTATATCGCACGGAAATCTGCTGTACTCTGTGTTAATGCTTTCAATTTGACCGTAAAGACCGCAGAAGTGGTCCGCGCTAAAATCTAGACGAGATCAAGAAGGCTGCCGCGGCAGGGAAACTCGGAGCACTACCTTGCGAACCAGGTCCTCCGCCCATTTAGTGAGCCTATGGAAGGGACAGACACGGCACCGTTGGCTGAACGTCTTGGTGAACGTCAAACCACTCGTGCCTCCGAATCAAGCACAACGTTTCCAAAAGGACTGGATTGGGGATGTTATCGCATTAGTGCTACATGCATACTGTAGCCTGTAAAAATGAAATGAGGCCACATTATTCCTCTACAGCGCTCACTTGATACTCACTGGTCGCTCTAATAATTCCATCTGGATAAATGATGACGACTGTTGGATGAGTTTTATCCTTCGTAACCTTGTAAGCTGCATGTGCATGCTAACCATCATGATGAAATGAAGATTTTCGCAACTAAACTCTGTGGGTGGGCATGGATAGACGATTACTGTCTTCCGCTGGTCTGGGAAGGAGTGCTACACGGAATGTTGGATACTGAACCGAGAAACTTGCCAACGACATTATCGATGTAAGCGAGATTCTTTAAGATCGCTATTAGTTGCAAGTCGAGAGTAAAATCGCATGTCCAGGACGATTGAGCTTCAAGCTTGAACGGTAGTCGACACCAAGTGTATAGAGCTGACGGGGCATGAAAATTTATTGTTCAGTCCGGCTATGATGAATCATTAATGAACTTCCTGCTTGGACCTCAAATGCCTCCGTCGTTCCATGGGACCAGCGAATTGTTTATTCGCACAAGATCCAGACCCGAATGGGGATGCTCCCCACGGTAACACTGCCCTTCTGCATAGACATGCTATTTCTGTTTACACTCAAATCCCCTCGCAAATGCAAGATGAAGATGGAAAGAACGCTTTATCAATAATTCTGGAGCTTAGAAGAGCTAGTGCTCAAAAAAATCGAAGTGCCCTGGGGTGACTGAAGACTGTTATGCGCGAACTTTACTGCAACAGAACATGGCAACGCACATGTGGTCTTAGACATGGAATACCTTCAGATACAAAGAAGCGAAGTGGTTGGGGAGGAAATCGATATCTCTAGTATGGCGCAAATTGAAATATTCCTGCGTCCGAGGAAGCCAAATGGATGTTCTGAAGAGGAGAGCTTTGTTGCGCTGGCGGGACGGTAAAAGATATCATTGTAAGCCTCGATTAGAACAGTAACAACATTCTTGTTTTTCCACCTACAACCGCTCATGCACGCCGTGGTAGGGAACGAACGGGTATGAGGGTATCGATCAAAGTCCTGGTGATTAATTCGTAGTGGTAAAAGATACTCTGCACCCAGGGAAACATATATCAGGCTCTGAGGAACCAATTTCAGCAACCGAACAATTTACCTAACAGAAAAAAAGATAAGACTCAAGTCGATGACCAACCACAGTGAGCTGAGACACTATGCAATAGTGGAAGAGTTCGACTGGCCGAAAAACTGCATAACCTGACTGGCGACCAAAACTGATAGTTGGAACTTCATGAGAGTACCTGCGGTACCTCGCACTATCTCCTGTTACAATATAAAGATATCATGAGTATCTTAAATAACTTTGAAAGTGCTCATGTGAAAAAGGGAAATTTACGTTCATTAACAACTTGTTCGTTTCCGAAGCAGTTTCTCTTTCACACTTGTATTCCATATCATTCTCCATAACTTTATCCCAAGGCCCTCCCCAGCAATGCTACGACGTGTCCCAGACGACATCAAGTCTATCTCTCTGTCAACACAGTCAACTTGAAGGGTGACTCACTGAACAATCTTCCCCAACAAAAGTGACGTATTTGTTCAACGCATTAACAGCGGTGTGGTAGTTGCTTCGTTCTTTTGTGTGGTTCCACGTTGAAGGGCTACATGGCACATGTAATACCCCAACCACACTTGACGCGGATGCGTGATGGTGAATCCGAGTTGACTTCACATTGACTGAGGAGTGGTTGAACCTTGGGTCACGTGGTAGATCACAGAGGATCCGGGCCGCATGGAGTACCCAGTAAGCTGATGTTCTCAACGTCACACGCAAGATCTTCAAGTTGCCATTATTATAAAGGCTAGCACTCCTAGTCATGGCTCTCACCTCGTCGTTGCTGGCGTCGACGACTCCAAGTGTCATCGCACCAGCAGACATTACCATCGGCCATGTGTAAGCTTCTATCTTTCGTGGTTGCTCGTCACTAAAACGTTCCGTAGGCAACTTCGAGATTTAATCATATGTCCACGCGAGGCTGGGATCGTCAATTACGTTCATAACAAGTCGATTATCGAGCATGACCTTCATGCTCCAGACTTGGTGCGTTTTCATTATCCTTGTCTTTATGTGATGTAAGGGTCGCAGGACGATTCTCATTTATGACTCCTAGGCACCAAGACTTGTAGCCGATCTCACATTCATCCCAAACACACTTTCTTCTTTGACCCTTTCTGACTCCCCGCACACACTCATCGCAGCAGGTGGCCAGGACACCGAGATTCACCTCTCGCTTCACAGTCCATCGCGTACCCGTGCGCTCTGGCAGTTCTCCCGCAAGCTCAGTGGAAGCATCAACAATTCCGTCCTCCTTTCACGCGCATTCGACAGTTCTAATGATCCACGACTTGTTGTGAGTAATAATGACTGGACAGTTCGCCTCTACGACGTGCCCCTCCGAGCCCGTTGGGCACAGGACCTCAGATGCTGTGGGACCCTCAGGCTCAAGGAGCCTGTGAATCATTGTACGTTATCATCCCACGTGTGAGTAAATAACTCAACCCTGTGGATATGTATAGCCTCCATATCGCCCGACGGCCGCACCTTACTCTCAGTCGGAGACTCTCCTCGGATCTACCTTCACTCTCTTTCAGGCAGCGCTCGGCTTTCCTTCAATCGCGTCACAACATTGCAGATCCCGTCCGCCATCTCCATCCATCCCAACTCTCTCGTAGCGTCCTTTAGCACCGCATGGAGCGCCGACGGACTTAAGTTCGCTGTTGCTTGTCAAGAAGGAGTTGTCGCAATCTGGGACGTGCGAAGCACAAAGCCGCTAAAGGTGCTGCATACGGGTCGTGAGAGGGGCGGTGGTGACAACGGGTGGATGAGTGATGACCCATGGGACTGGGCACGGAGAACCTCACGTGCCCCAGGATGGGGTGCGCGGAGCGTCAAGTTCGGAAGTGGCGGAGTTGGCGCGCGGGCAGGCCACGAGGTAATGACGTATACTGAGGTGTGTCCGCAGTATCTTCGTTTTATACTCAGGTTGATCATGGTAATTTCTCAGCACACCAATCTCCTGCACGTCCTCGACGCTCGAACATTCGAAACGGAAGAAATCATCCGCGTGCCTAACATCTCTTGCAGCAAAACTCCTCCTGCTCATACACGCACCCTTCCACTACTTAGGCATTCAGGAGGGCGACTGAGTGCACGTGCCGCACGCCGCGACGACAGCGCTGTCGTCGTACCTCCGCACGGTGTACTGCCCCGGACGACGTCATGGACGAGCGCACCGCCCTCGAGAATGTCAGATCGAACAGGTGGCAGTGATGAGGGCGATACGATGGACCTCGATGAGCTCGAGGTGGACTGCTTGTCACGTGGAGGCTCGCCACCTCCAATGAACTTGCACCGCACCCCAAGTCCATATCGGCCCATCAGCCCATCGCCTCTTTCTTCCCAAACATACCGTCCCGCAAGTCCGCCGTATCGCCCCTCAAGCCCTCCGTACGGCCCCACAACCATAACACCCGTATTTCACCCCTACCTGCCAGTGCGTCCGCGGCGAACACATGGGGAGGAAGGAGAAGTCGAATGTGCAGGAACGGTGGCAGAACATGAAGATGCGGATATCGCAGGGACGTGCTTCGATCCAACAGGAGGTTTCCTGTACGTGGCGACGACGGCTGGTGTTGCTGAGTGGGCCGTACGTGGTTCGGAAAAACGCTGGTGGGGAAGTGGACAGTGGGCTTAGGGTCCCGTTCGTGCTTCCCTTCACATGTTTCAATGCACGCGTATGTCTTTTCAGGATTTTGGGACGTGTTACAAATACTTCTCTGCGGATCTGGTCATATGTACTCTTGTGCTCCAGTGGTTTGATCTACTACTCTGTTTCGGATTATTACTAGGGTCATATTGCTGTCTTCCTATCCCTTCTTTGTTGTCGTCTTTTCATGTGCACCTACTCACATTGTGCTTTCTCGTGTCTGATCGTACTCATCTCATGTACTGTACATACTAGTTGCATTTCTATATTCCGTTTCTGATGTTTGTATATATACGTACACACTCACGAACTTGATACCAAACACGCTAGTGAATTTATGATGTATCCATTTCTGTTGTACATCACTCTTTCATTGTATTATTGGGGCTATCCTTTGGTAGAATTTCTGCCAAGGAATAAGAGTTTTGACGCTTTGTCCCGGAAGGGGATGTGGCATAGCCAGCATGCTTCGCCCACACTTTCCAACCTCAACTGACTCGGATCATGTACTTGTACTCAATCGAAACCCCAAATATTATCATCGACGCTCTCTCAGCTCATGAGAGTATCCCAAGTAACCAATGATATGGCATTTGATTACTCCCATGCAAAATTATCGCAGATTGCCAGTGCTTTAATTGGCTATCGCGGCGCGTGCCGCGGCCGCGCTCACTGGCTACCAAGAGCTAAGCGCTAAGCCATGGCAAGCATGGATTGTGCTGATCCCGATCCACTAGGTATTGCGAATATACCTGAGTACTTACTACGTGATATAAACATGCATGACAACCTTTTACGAGGAATGGAGTTAGACTAGTCGGGCGATCCTCACTCCGTGATGCAGACCAGATCTCGAACGGATCAAACTGCCACTTCGATACCAATTGCAGAAGTTTGTACGTCTTATCTGGTTATGACATTGGCTGGATCGCACATCTCAGTCTTTTGATCTAGTAGCCGTTGAATCATTCCAACATGCGGGTGTCCGTAGTACGTCACATTATCTCCATCGATTATAAGTCTCGCTGGGTGGGTGAACAGATATAGCCAGTTCGAAGATATTTAGGGGCCCCGGCCCCAACGTGCCACTGAAGCTTCACGAATTGGTAAAAGTGGCATGACAGATGTACGACATGTACGTAGCAACTATCTCCAAGCACCTTTGAGTTCTCCGCTTGCCAAGGACGACCAGAGGACCAAGATAGGGCGTACTTCTGCAACCAAGCTTAGCTAGATCACTTGCGGCGCGTGATGATGATGATGATGATGATGTGGTAGGTAGCTGTTTCCTCGACAACCTTACGACCTGGAGAGTCCAGATTGATTTGCAAATCGCCAGAATCCCGCGGACTTTTCGCTTGACAAAACGTAGATTTCCGCGTACATATTCGCATGCAATTACCGTTGGGTGTGGTTGATAGTAGCGCTGAAGATCTCACGACGGCGATGTCTGAACGTCAGAATATTAGGATGCGCGAGCGATTCGTCTATAGCGAACGTTGAACGACGAATTTCTAGCTCTAGAAGGTCGAACTGCGGTCATCGTCTTCCTAGAACTGAAGCTCCTCGGCCGACCGAGACGCGCGCTTGAGCGACCTGACCTAGGATTGGACCGGCTGGACCTTCCACATTCAAGCGATATATATCTCATCGCTTGGTACTGCCTGGACTGCCTCCATTATCCGAGAACACACGTAACATTGGACCCACAGAGTTCATCAGCTCCAGGTAATCCGATTGACACAAAAAGTCAAGTAATTTCCCGTTGTATAGCAGTACTGCTCGAGGGCGGTACATGGAAGTATTAATTTAGATTCTGGAATCCACGGGCAAAATGTTGACACATACCGCCACGTGTACCCTTCTTAGAGTTCAGAAGTTGCAGAACAATTGTAGAAACTCGTGAACGCATGTCCGAGTCACCCGTATTATGTCGACACGGGAGATAAGGTCAATGGGGTAACGACGGCGATGGCTATGGAGCGCAGATCGGATGGCTGAACTGTATACCAAGGCTCAGCACTCAGCGCTGAGCGCTGAGCAGCCCTAAGCTGACTGACATTAAAAACTGACCCAGGGCACAAGGTTGAAGTTGTCAAGGGCCAAGGCATTATTGCAGTGGCATTGTTCCAATGACAGCTTAGTAAGCGAATGAAGTTCCACCAATCAATTAATTAGTCAGGTTCCTCAGCCAAGTTCTTCATCATGAGCACCGACGAAACGTCAACCGTAGTGGTAAAAACAAAGCCAGTAAAAAAGCTCAAGCCTGCGCGCAAGCAAGTAAAAGCGGGAGATGTAGAAAGAAAGGAGACGCCTCAGACGGGGAAAGAATATAGTAAGTGTCAATGATGTTGTCAATGAGGACTCTTCACGAGCGTAATTGCAGATATCTGGTACAACAAGTGGGCTGGAGGCGACCGGGAAGATAACTACTCCAAGTGAGTTTAATGCGTATCTATCTCTTATTTCAAGATCTGACTCTGCTGTAGCAAAGTAAAATCGCAAACTCGGTGCAATATCAAGAAGGACTCAGGCCTGACTCGAGCGAACACGACTGGTATTCGCTATTGTTGTCTGTTCTATGCGCGTGGGTGCTGTCCGTATGGGTGGGAGTGCGACTACCTTCACACTCTTCCTGACCCTGATAACGCATTACCTGATTCGAGTAAAGATTGTTTCGCTCGAGACAAATTCTCGGATTACAGAGATGACATGGGTGGTGTCGGTAGTTTCAACCGACAAAATCGAACACTATACGTCGGTCGAATCAAGGAGACCGGCCCAGGCCCAGAGACAGAAGAAATTGTCATCAGGCATTTCAAAGAATGGGGTGAAATTGAACGCAGTAAGTTATTGAAAGTTTCTGTAGAAACGGCATCTGAAACACGTCCCTACAGTCCGCGTGCTACAGTATCGTAGCGTTGCGTTCGTAACTTATGTCTCGGAGTTCGGTGCGCAGTTTGCCAAAGAGGCCATGGCGTGTCAATCCCTTGACAATGATGAAATCTTGAACGTTCGATGGGCCACCGAGGATCCCAATCCGGTACAGAAGGTGGCTGAAAAGCGGCGATTGGAGGAGATCGGGCAGGAAGCTATCAAGGCGCGGATGGACCCTCGTATTGTTGATGCCATGCGGGCTGTCCGTGCATTAGAGGATGGGGATATGCTGGATGACGAAGGAGAAGTGGTAGAAGACCCGGAATCTGGCGACCCAGAAGCAAAGCGGCGGCGAATTGAGCTACCACCGCCACAAGAAGCGGCATCAGAGCCACAACCTCAGCCCCTTGGTCTGCTGTCAGCCGACACAATGGAAGGTCTCAAATACTTTGCCGAAATAAGGAAGCGGAACGGCGTCTCGCTATCTGTTGTACATCCAAAGACAATACCTCCGAAACCATTGACTTCAGGGCTGGGAGTGGCGGACTACGGGAGTGACGAAGATTGAGGTCTGTTCAGTTCCATTTGCACCAATCGGTAACTAGTCTGATATCCGACCTGGCCAACAGCCCTTAATCTGGTTATTTCCACAAGCTAGAACCGCCTCCTGCTGCCAGCCGATAACCTTCGAACGTGATGAGCGCTCCGACTACCCATGACGACTCGTTTCGGCATAACTTCGTAACTACTATCATTGGAAAAAGCGCCTTCCTTTGCTCCATTAGCTGGCACTCTAGAAAATGTAAAAACGTTGCGCAAACATAATGAAAGCCCATATACTATCGACCTCCATTCCGATTATTTGTCACGATTGGTACATAGACTAGTTATTTCGATCGTTGCCGATCATTTGAGATGAACTCATTCGCCACTCTTGGCAAAAACAGATCCGGGCCTGGCAACATGTGCCTCCTCTCGCGCCCACATTCAGGTACCTTGGCCAGGTTGATAACTTCCAAAACTCCATAAACGGAACTATGAGGATCAAAATATACCCCAAACCTCAAGGCAATTGGCCACCTTACGTCTGTCACCGAAGCTCTGCAAAGTCTATTCCCATGAATGCCAGAGCCCACATCTCAGGCCATGTGCCCCGGATCTATATTTCACCAATCTCCACATTATGCCAGTGCATCGGAGAGCTTCGGAAATGAGAGATTATGGCCGTACTAATGTGGGTGAAACGTCATCTGGGTTCATGAACGTCAGTAACCACCTGGGGTTGGTGACCAGAAGCGACCAAGAATGGAACAGAAGAACTCAATCAGCCATTTGCATGAACATTAAGTGGTCGGCGAGTGAGTCGAGTCGCGTCCGACTCCGATTGCAAACCGACAAGGAGGTGCAGGTGGAGGGACTCAGATGAGTCCGATTGCGGCAATATTCCCCGGCATGTCAAACCAAGCAGCTGGGGAGACAAATAGTACGTGCTTGTTAGTTCAATGAGAACGGGCCTAACTGCAAGTGAAACGGGGATCTGCGTGATGGGATTATTCACCACCAACGATTCATCTTGAGGCAAGCCTCGGTCAACTATGAGTATTCCGTTGCGGGGGAAGCCGCTGTGGCAAGATCAGGCAAAACGTAATAACTCATATTATAAGACAAAAACTCCCCTTCTAAGGCTATTGCAATGGAAGTATACTCCAGGGAAATAAGCTGTGAAATCCCGTTGGCAAGCCGCAAGCGTGACGTGCTAGAAGAAATTTGAATCGTGAAACAGAGATAGACGCTGTGCTTACATACCTGTGCATGCAGCCCTGAGGGGCATGTGAAGAGTGCAGCGCCACGTACACGTTGTAAAGTGGCGGTGATTATGCGATTACTTTAGCATGGTTTGGCGTTGGTTTGGCGGGTGATTGGCCGCTCGAGCTCAAGGCCAAACGAAGAATCATTGTAAAGCAAATCATAAGTGGGCCCTGGACCGTCCTGCCTCCGTCTGATTTGCCACCTTTGTAATATTACTAGAAATAAATCTGGAGGCTGTGAGTAGTATGGCATACCCAAAATATTGTTTTTTCCACCATCATCGGACAGAAGGCGCCTGATATCATGATGGCGCGGGCCATGCTGCGGCAATGCAAAGCGATGCATGCTAGTAATACCACGAGAGTTAATAATCCGATAAATTGTGCTTATACAAGGTGTCCGTCGTTACTATCGATGCGGCTTGAGTGTCATGATCTTGAAATGTGGCAGGTGAAGATCATTATCTGGACTAGCGAGTGGTTGGCCTATGTGAAATTGTGGATGAATATAGTGGCGGTGCTGCCATTTCCTCACTCAAACTCCCAACCATCTACTCTGGATTTCTCTTCAGAAAGCACAGCGTTTTGGCTGGTTGGCTGGCTCATGACATGTTCGAGAGTCTCATGGCTATCCAAAAGAAATTCTATGCAGATATTCAAAGCGCTTTCCCCTCATTTCTCCCACTTAGCAGTGATAATTGAGTCCGGATAACTTGTGGGTTACAAGCAGGTTACAAGTGCCATGGCACGATAGAAGTCAAGTTTGCCATGTTCCGAATTGCACGACTGCGCTGAGTATTTCGGCACCTAGATGGAAGGCCAGATCTGTCAGATCTCCACCACATCTTGCCAGAACCTTGTGGAGACAGGCGTTTTTGGGCGTCTCCCCAAAAGAAGTTGCCGAGGTTTGTGATACCGTATAGTTGCCTCGGCGCTGGCTTAAATAGGATCATTTGTAGGAGGCTGGACCTCTATTTAATCGCGAGTCATCTTGTTCCGTGGTCTGTTATCCGCTCACCACTACAATGTCTTTTACCAACAACGGTCCCTCTCGTCGTGTGCAGGTGACATCGCTCCCTCACATTCATATAGAGTCACCTTCTGGATCTGAACAAATCAGACGCGCTCCCGCACAGTACGTTTGTTTTCGTACTTTCTATCGTTGACTCTCAACTCATACATCAGCTCGCATAGGCTCGATACTGACTCCTTTCCATTTACCATGTACAACAATGATCTGCCATTTACGTCTTCTTCTACACTTTTTCAAGAAGGATGTAAGTCGATGCACGTCGTGCTGTATGCTCGAGCTGAATAAATTCCCAGCTGAATCCTACAATCATCAATTCTCGCAATTGGATGATATAAGCCCTGATGATTTCCTGCAACTTCTCAACGAACCTCAGCAGCCGCAAGACATGTATTGCATTGAGCAATACATGTCTGGTCCTGATTTGTTTCCGCCGTCTCATGATACCTTCCAGGTCATTCCACCTTCCCCACCACCACAGACGATGTTACAGAGTACAACTGACAACATGCGCCTTATACCCATATATACCCCATCGCCCACCTCATCCTACAACACACTCTCCCCCAGCCCCAGTCACGAGTCGCCTTCGTCTCCATGGTCCGAAATTACCACCCCTTCTTCTGAGGGTAGCGTGTCCCCTATGATCCCCCATTTAAGTCTTTCGCGTCGGGGGAGCTCAGCTTCTCTCCGACACCACCATTCCCCAAGTGATTCCACATTTTATCTTCAACCCCCGGCCGTCGGCAGTAGGCATGTTCGCTCGCATTCAGAGTCAAGCATGACTCGTCCCGTCGCGAGTCAAGCCATGCTTGATGCCAACCAACGACGTCGGCGCCACGAAGCTACACATAGATGCGATGAATGTGGGCAAACCTTCACAGCTGTGTTTAGCTTAAAGCGTAAGTTCTATATGTCAAACCACCTCTTTCTACGGTGTCACTGAGATAAATGCAATAGGTCATATGCAATCTCATTCTGGTGTCCGACCATTTGTCTGCGGCGTTCCTGGCTGTAGTCAGGCGTTCTTCAATCAGAGCGACTGCAAACGCCACGAACGGAGCAGGAAGCGTCACAAGGGTCTTCCTTTTTCTGACTCACTTTAAACTTGGCGTTATGCTGCAACTTTTTCACTCGGGTCTGCCAAACACCCCGGTCGTTGTACACGTCACGTCGGAACTGGACACTCCTTTGTGCGCATTCGCGTCTTGGGCATGCAGGAACGATGGATACACCTCCATATTATCCTTGCTTCATTCCCCGCCATGCCAATCTTCAAGTTCGACACCCTCGATGTCTCATTTCATTTCGACTATAGATACCATTGGCCTTACATACCCTAATTTTTTGTGCCGTTCTCCCTATCCATACAATAAATTTCTTTGCCTTTTCAGTCCTCTCACTGCTCATTGTTGCCAATAATTATTGTATCATTCTTGCTATGTATCTGGATCCTGAGTTGCTATGCGTTGTCAACTGGCCTTGTCGACGGCAATCTCCTTATTCTCCTTGTCCTCCTTGTTGTACTACATCTCACTATGTAGCCTCCGGTGATAATCTAAGATCGTTTAGTTGTGCCCGCAATCGGCCATGGCACCGCCGAATCTACCCTAGCTGATTGCAACATTACTTCCCGCACATACCACGAAACCAGTAGAACAATTGGTTTTATGAATGAATTTCGTAATTAGAAAGTCAGAAGAACAAACCAACTAATATGACCTCACAGTACTACATAGCGACATTTCGGGATTGATAAACACACAGTGTACAGCACCGAGGAGCTCGACACATGGTTATCACAAAGTTTTTGCCGAGTTTGAATATAATTTGATCCCTGCAACTGGTATTTATGATCAGTTGACATTTATATCATGGGTACGTACGCACACTTGGTGACCAACTTTCCCGCGGACGCCCGTCAGGTAAGTCATATCATTGTTCTTGCGCTGAAACCTAGATCAGACTTAATAGCGGACTCAATAACGCGGTAGCGCATGGGGGATGCTATTGCGATCAAGCCAAGCTCGAGCTAAAGATCTATTTCATCACTGGTAACTTTGTCGACAATGATGGCATACATGCATGTCTGCTGCGCGCTCGTCTCCCTCCGCGGAGCGCCCCACGTACACACGCCTATATGCAGCCACTTGTCGATCAAGTAGATCGTTTCTTTCAGGCCATAGCAGATCAACAGATGGCGTCCTTGCGCTCATGATCCGGTTCGACATCTCAAAGTTGACTTATCTGTGACACAGTCCATTAGCTTCCGCGGTCCCGTCCCACGTGTAACGTATGATAGGCGACCTTGGCAACCACAATTTTGCGCTACCGCAGCTGAAGCTCGTTGAATCCTGAAAAAGGAAGGGTTTATTGTGTGATCCATGACATCGCTATAATTGAAAACATCAGACTTGGCAGATCTGATAGCGTGTACGTGCGGCATCTGGGCCCATGATTGAGTGGCCAAGAACCTTGAATAACTAGAAAGTTTGCCCCATGTAGGGGTATAAAAAAGTCTGGTGACGAGAGTATTGTGCTGTGGTGTGTCACGTTTAGTTAGCGTCGACCGTACTTGTCATAGTGCATTCATATCAGCATTAATGATAAGAGACGCCGCCACACACCAAGAAAGTTGACGTTTGTTAAGTCCACGGAAATCAGGGAACAATTGTAGCCGCTGCTGAATTGTAAATAAGATGATATTCCCTTTGCGCACTAAAAATATATGTCGTGATGATCCGTCTGGGAGATGTGTTGCCCACTGACGGTAGAAGAGTGCTATCCATCTTGCAAGGCACATGAAATCCAAGCGTGAGGAAATTTCACGAGATAAAATTCACAGATATCATATACACTTTTCAAAACGACAAGCTTTCAATTTACATGGCTATATAGCCATATTTCCTCGCACCAGACTAAGCAGTGCCTTTCGCGTAAGTGCCGGCCAGACATGACGTATTGGAAGACTCACAGAAACCAGAACGATGTTATCTTCACCGATCATAGCCGCCTCCCAGTCGCAAGGTGAATCACTCGACATCACTTCAACAGTCGCAACACGGCCAGGAAGATACGTGGTGACTTCTTCAACAAATGCAGAACACCGCGAATTCAGTGGCTGGGGCATTCCTAAGCGCCTCCACAGAAGTTTTGGTTCCGTTGTTTGTTCATTTTGAACGTCCCTCCTCGCTGCATATGTGTTGAAATCATACACTCTTGCGGTATTTCCTTTTTTCCATGGCAGAAGTTGAATGAACTTCATGCCGTAGACGTAGCAAACCCAGCTATCGGACGGGCTGCGAAGGAGCATATAAGAACCATTTGGGCCCCACTGCGTCCATGGGACAATGCGTTTTTGTGTATTACGAGACAATTCAACCTGAGCCATGATGGTGGACAAGGCGACGATTAGCACAGTACACTCTTCGTTGGAATTGCCTGCGGGGGAGACCCGCATGGTGATGGTGAAGATGCGGTCACTGCGAGCGGAAAAAAAAGGAGTTTGGACAGTTTGAGGCGGGGACCATCCTGGAGTCGGATCAGATCGAATCAACATATCAAGAACGTCGGCCTTCATCTTTGGATACTCCAGGCCGCAAATGTAGCTGACATCCTTATATTCCTCTGTCTCTTCCCTGAAACTGTCGATACTGAGGATGTCCAAACGAGGCATTTCGTCACTCTCCGCGGCGACGACGCCAACCAAAAGTAAGTCTTCTGTGACGAAAGAAAAAGATTGAAGGTCTGTGTCTTGAATGAACTTCGAACAGCTCTCAATAATCAACCTGCAGCAGCACGCGTGGAAGACGTACGAGCTTCTGCTGACCCGATTTCCAGTCCCAGACAACTAGCCGAGAGTTGGAATCATCTCCATGTTCTTGATACAGTATTGCAATCCGGGAACCGCAAACTTGGATAAGGAAGGTGAGCTCCTCATGCATGTCTGATAGCAGGTGCGTCACGAAGGACATAGTGGCCATTGGATGATGCTCGCCGGTCATTAAGGTTCTTAGGTGTACGTTGCATGTCTGGTTCGGGCTGTGCCATTCAGTATCAGACGTGCCTCTCAAAAACAGACGCATCAAAACGTACATGGCACCTACAATTTCCAAAGCGACAATCAAGTCCTGAGATGTATCGATGGTAAAATCTCGTATCTCAAATCCAAAATCATTGATAGTCCATTCCCGCTCGGGAATGTCCTTAAATTTGCAGGGAAGTTGCGTGCAAACAAGCCCTAACCGTGACCGCATGGCCTGACACAATACTCCCCCGGACAGTTCCCAAGAAAGACCACCCTGCATACTTATGATTTGGGAGTCTGGAAAAGCTAAGTTGTTCCAAGCCTGTTGGTATTGTCGGCAGGCACGAAGGCGGCCAGCAGTATCAAGATTACAGTGGCGTCCATTCTCGAACCGTCCGAAAAACAACTCGACTTTGTAGAGAAGTTGTGCGTTGGTGGTGATGACTGAACGAAATAATTGGCATACCTGGAATTCAGCGTGAGTAGCGGTTTGAGTGGTATACAATATGAGCATATACGGTACATACTTGTTTGCATCTCAGAAGAGATACTATATCGAGTTCATCGAAAACTATAGCGATCAACTCGTTCGGGAGACTGAATGCTGCCTCGACGTTTCCCTGCTGGTCGGTGTCCATGACCTAGGTTGAGTTAACTCTTTGCCACTGAGGTGGAGTTGGTAGCACTATGTAATTGACAATTTGAACGAGAATTTTTGTGTGAGGCGGTTCTTGAATGGGCGAAGAAACAAAACATTTGTGCCACTCACCGCTGACCAGTACCAAACTATGTTGGAAAAATCACCTTGTCGAGTCGCAAATAATGTTGGGATCAGTTTGATGATGGATCTCACTCAAAAAACACAACTCGAACACAGCTATGACATAATCAGATGAACCTTCTCACTCCCTAATGTTGCAGACGAGTCCACCAAGGCACTCCCTCGTCCTTTTTACAGACCACGTCGACCTATGGGCCTGGAGGATTGCGATCGATGGGGTGGTGGTGATGTTGAAGCCCGATGAAAGCAGTGAGGTACTAGGACCGATGCCACAGATGCTTGGACTAGGTACGAGCGCAATGAGTCGTTGTTTCGGACGAGTCTTTGGTCTCAAATCAATATGTTCGTATCTACTGCTTTAGCCGTACTTCCTTCGTCGTCTCAGCATCTCAGTCATCTTCCAGATACTGAGATGCGAGCATTACATTTCCGTTCCTTTGGATAACGAACCAATATAGGACTATACATTCTCGTTCTAACTCTTTCTCCCCCTCGCGTGTGCTTGCCTGTTACAACTTTAGGCACGTATTCTGAGTCCCCCATCAGCTCTCCTCAAATCCACCGACCATCCTTTCGTCTCATCCACAGTCGCCTTTAAATTATCAATCCTAAGATTCAGCATCTCAAGAGCATCCAAACCCATAGGCAACCGCTTCGGTATCTTTCCTCCCTGTACGACCTCATACACAGTCTGCGTTAACTTGTCTGCGTCTCCTTCCATAACCGCACCCTCTAACATCTGACGCAGCACGGAAGCAGGAAAGGACTCGTCGGCGTATGCTGGATGCTGCGCCAACACCGTTGCCGCTCCGTTTCCGTTTGTGTTGAATACCCCGGGTTCAATGATGCAGATCTGTTTTCTTGTTGTGAGTAAAACTTTATTGGTGGAAAGAACAACGTGCATTTATGTTCCAGGAAGCCGGCAGCTCTTTTGCAAGACCATCTGAGAATCCCTCCAGCGCTATGCATCACATCAATCATCAGCACTTTCCACTTCTCACATCAAGATTCCTACCATATTTGCTGCAAACCCATCAGGATTCAGCATCATCTCAAAGAACACCAAATGCAAACTGCACTCACGATGCAGCATAATAACTCATCCCAGGAAGCGCATGAAATCCAGCAACCGAACTAACTTGAAGGATTATCCCCCCCTTGCCCACTTCGTTCACTTCCCTAAAAAACTTCACAGCAGCGCGACTAACATTCGTCGCGCCCCAAAAATTGGTCTCGAAAAGCTCACGCGCTTTATCATCCGGCGTGCCCTCGATTTCGCTGATAAGTGCATATCCGGCATTGTTAAACACTACGTCCAGCCTTCCGAACGCTGAACGCGTGCGCGCGAATGCTTCGTCGATATCTTCTTGCCTCGTGACATCGACTTTGAGTACGAGGAGCTTGTCTGCTGAGTATTGAGCTTCGAGGTCGGATAGGACTTGTGGTTTGCGGAGGGTCGCTACTACGATGTCGCCTTTGCTGAGTGCGTACTCCGTCATAGATCTTCCGAATCCCGAGGACGACCCCGTTACTGTGTGTGGTGCGTAGTATCAGTAAAATTGCTAGTGAGTAGAAGAAACACTTACTGAACCAGACTTTGGGAGAGGCCATTGTAGCTACTTGACGATGTAATGATCCCCTGCCCTGGCTATGGCTTTTATGCCGTCCCGTCGTCCAACATGAGTCAAATCCATTTTTAGGGCATCATGAAAATACTGCGCCAGTGCTGCGACTGCTGCGGTGTTCTCAAATGGTGCCGGTGAGTGCGTATCAACTACACTTACTACTGCTTGTCTTACAAACGAGCCACATATTCGAGCGTGCTCCGATTCCTTATATGTATATCCACGCTCCCAGAGTCACGGTCAGGCGGCGCTTTTGTGCCATCCTATCATTCACCAGGAAGCCCATCAATCAAACACATTTTTATGATCCGTCCATTAATGCGTCCGACAGATCTCTTTGCACAGGAATGTACGTCATTTCGGCACTTTCAAAGAACTTCATATATCCAATACTTGGCGATCACCATCTACCCGACTCATTACTTACTGTACTCCGCAAGTCTCGGGATATACATGACTAGCAACGCTTTTCGGTCCCGGTTCCTGGTGATTATCTGACCACTTCGACTCACATCAGCCAGATGGACTGCTGATTTCCCCTCACCTCGCGGGAAAACCCGGCATTTATATCGTCCAGCAGGAAAACAATAACGTCGGAGATCCATTGTCTAAATTCCACACTTGCGTAGGCTCTGCTTGTGTCACAGACGAAGCTAGCTCTGTAAGTAGGTGAGCGGGTCACAGACTGGATTATTAAGGAAAAGACTGACGTAATGGTACAGGGTGATTCAAATCATTTGATGCAGGAGCGGAGCAGAGGTGCTCGATTAGGATTCAGTGACTCGGTACAAGATAACATTGGCAAGAACTTGGACAAGAAATCACTGTGGCAGCAGAGTATCCGACTTCATTGACGAGTACTCAGACCAAGTTGTTCCAGGGCCGACATTCTGTTTATGCAATGAAATCAGTACCCGCATGTATATTGCATATCCAGACGACCCACGCTATATCGAACTTGTCCCATATATTCCGCCAGGACTATTTTTCCAGGAGGTAGGATTGCATAACCCATTGACAGCGATTGAATATCTAAGGCTTTCGTTAATGTTGCAGACGCGTTCATCAAACTCCCTCATCCCCATTTACAGAAACTATGTCAACTCACGGGCCTAGAGGCTTGCGATCGAGGGGGGTGTTGAAGTCCGATGAAAGCAATGAAGCACCAGTGCTGACGTCACAGGTGTCGGACTAAGTAAGAGCACAATGAATCGTTATATCAGCCATGCCTTCGGTCTTAAATCAATATGTTCGTATCTCCTACTTTACTTGTACTTAAAAGAATGCCTTCGTTGTCCTACTGTCTCGGTCATTTTTCAGATACTGAGAAACGAGCATTGCGTTTCTGTTCATTTCGATGACGAGCCAATGTAGGACTAGTATACATTCTCATTCTAGCTCTTTCTCCCCTCACGTGTGCTCGCCTGTTACAGCTTTAGGCACGTAGCCTATTCTGAGTCCCCCATCAGCTCTCCTCAAATCCACTGACCATCCCTTCGTCTCGTCCACAGTTGCCTTTAAATCATCGATCCTAAGATTCAGCATCTCAAGAGCATCCAAACCCATAGGCAACCGCTTCGGTATCTTTCCTCCCTGTACGACCTCATACACAGTCCGTGTGAACTTGACCGTATCTCCTTCCAAAACAACATCCTTTAGCATCTGACGCAGCACGGAAGTCGGAAAGGACTCGTCGGCGTATGCTGGGTGCTGCGGTAACAGCGTTGCCCCATCGATTCCTTTTGTGTGGAATGCTCCGGGTTCAATGATGCAGACCTGTTTTCTTGTTGTGAGTACAAGTTTATTGTTAGAGAGAACAACGTGCATTTATGTTCCAGGAAGCCGGCAGCTCTTTTGCGAGACCATCTGAGAACCCCTCCAGCGCTATGCATTAAATCAACCATGAACACTTTCCACTTTTCTCGCATCAAGATTCCTACCATGTTTGCTGCAAACCCATCAGCATCATCTTAAAGAATATTAAATTCAAACCGCACTCACGACGCAGTATAATAACCCATTGCGGGAAGCGCATGAAACCCACCTACCGAACTAACTTGAAGGATTATCCCCCCCTTTCCCACTTCATTCACCTCCCTAAAAAACTTCACAGCAGCACGACTAACATTCGTCGCGCCCCAAAAATTTGTCTCGAAAATCCCACGTGCTTGATCATCCGGTGTGCCTTCGATTTCGCTGAAAAGTCCACATCCGGCATTGTTGAACACTACATCTAGCCGTCCAAACGCCGAACGCGTGCGCGCGAACGCTTCGTCGATATCTTCTTGCTTCGTGACATCGACTTTGAGTACGAGGAGCTTGTCTGCTGAGTATAGAGCTGCGAGGTCGGAAAGGACTTGTGGTTTGCGGAGGGTCGCTACTACGATGTCGCCTTTGCTGAGTGCGTACTCTGTCATACATCTTCCGAATCCTGAGGACGACCCCGTTACTGTGTGTGGTGCTTCGTATCAGTGAAGTTGCTAGTGAATAGAGGAAACACTTGCTGAACCAGACTTTGGGAGAGGCCATTGTAACTTGTCGACGATGTAATGATCCCCCTGCTCTGGCTGTGGCTTTTATGCGTCCTATCGTTCACCAGGGACTTGGCATCAGTCAAATACATTTTTTACGTTCTGTCTATTAATGCGTCCGATAGCTGACAGATCCCTTTGCACAGCTGAACGTACATTTTGGCACTTTCAAAGAACTTCATATAGTCAATACGACGGTAATAACCGTTATCTGCCCAATTTATTACTTGCTGTACTCCGCAAGTCTCGGGATACACATGACTAACGCTTTTCGGAGTTGGGTTTAAGTTCATTACGTTCTGAACCAATAGCGAGGATTCACACTCAGGCCGAACATGAAGATCTGGCAGCAGGAGCACTCCTCTCAGCAGCATTACCGGTCTCAGGTTGCACGTGTCAAAAATCAGTGGAGTCATCGATCCTACCAGAGCGGACAACTTTCAAAGCCATGCCCTGGCCCTGTTATTGGTCTCAGATATGGACAGTTTCAAGCAAAAAGTCTCATCCCTTTTACGAGACTATCCCCAAGACAAAGCCATAGATAGAGTGGTGGCTTCGTGATAGCCATGCTCAGATGCTATTTCCTCCTTTTCAGAAGACGAAGACGAGTCTATTCCAGGTAATGCCAAACTCTACTAATGCAGAAGAAGCGATGCATGCCAAGCTATATACCACAGTTGGCAAGCGCTACAACTTGATGGAGAGGTTGCTTTGCTTGCACTCCAGATACTGAGATGCGAGCATTACATTCTCGTTCTAGCTCTTTCTCCCCTTGCGTGTGCTCACCTGTCACAACAGCAACTTTACTCCCCCATCAGCTCTCCTCAAATCGACTGACCATCCCTTCGTCTCGTCCACAGTCGCCTTTAAATTCTCAATCCTGAGATTCAGCAGCTCAAGCGCATCCAAACCCATAGGCAACCGCTTCGGTATGCTTCCTCCCTGTACGACCTCATACACAGTCCGCGCGAACTTGTCCGCGTCTCCTTCCCAAAGCGCACCCTTTAGCGTCTGACGCATCACAGAAGTCGGAAAGGACTCGTCGGCGTATGCTGGATGCTGCGGTGACACGGTTGCCTCTCCAAGTACGTTTGTGTGAAATGCCCCAGGTTCAATGATACAGATCTGTTTTCTTGTTGTGAGTACAAGTTTATTGTTGGAGAGAACAACGTGCATTTATGTTCCAGGAAGCTGGGAGCTCCTTCGCAAGACCATCTGAGAACCCCTCCAGCGCTGTGCATCAAATCAATCATCAGCACTTTCCATTTTCCTCGCATCGATATCCCTACCATGTTTGCTGCAAACCCATCAGCAATCTTAGAGAACATCAAATTGATGTCGCACTCACGACGCAGCATAATAACTGAACCCAGGAACTGCGTTAAACCCACCAACCGAACTAACTTGAAGGATCATCCCCCCTTTACCCACTTCATTCACCTCCCTAAAAAACTTCACAGCAGCACGACTAACATTCGTCGCGCCCCAAAAATTGGTCTCGAAAAGCTCACGTGCTTTATCATCTGGCGTGCCTTCGATTTCGCTGATAAGTGCATATCCAGCATTGTTAAACACTATGTCCAGCTGTCCAAACGCCGAACGCGTGCGCGCAAATGCTTCGTCGATATCTTCTTGTTTCGTGACATCGACTTTGAGTACGAGGAGTTTGTCTGCTGAGTATCGAGCTGCGAGGTCGGATAGGACTTGTGGTTTGCGGAGGGTTGCTACTACGATGTCGCCTTGGCTGAGTGCGTACTCCGTCATACATCTTCCGAATCCCGAGGATGACCCCGTTACTGTGTGGTGCTTGATATTAGTGAAGCTGCTAGTGAGTAGAAGAAACACTTACTAAACCAGACTTTGGGAGAGGCCATTGTAATTTGTTGGCGATGTAATGATTCTCTTCACTGGCTATGGCTTTTATGTCGTCTTATCATTCACCGGAAACGTCAGTTAAATGATCCGTCCATACTGTTAATGCGTCCGACGAGGCTGACAGATCAACATGCCTTTGTGCAGTTGAACGTACGTCATTTCGGCACGTTCAAAAAACAGTCAGTACTTTGTAATCACCACGTACACGACGTACTACTTATCACTGCATTCCGCCAGTCTCGGGATGTACATAACCAACGCTGTTCAGTCTTAGTGATTATCTGACCAGTGCAAGTTACCAACCATCAAACTGCTGATTTCTCAACTCGTGGGCGAACCTTGGCATTCATATTGTTCAGCAGGAAAACCGTACCGTTGGAGATCCAGTGTCTATAAGATACCATACCTGCGTAGGCTGTGCTCGTGTCTCAGACGAAGTTGAGAATTGCTAGCTCTATAACTGGGTTAGCGGGTCGCAGTCTGAATTATTAAGGAAAAGAGTGACGCAATGGTACAGGGTGATTTAAATCATCTGACGCAGGAGCGAAGCATATAGGTGGAGAGGTGCTCAATCAACATTCAGGAACTCGGTACAAGACAGCATTGGCAAGAGCTTGGACAAGAATTTCTGTGGCACAGCAGAGTATTTGACTTTATTGACGAGTACTCGGACCGAGTCGCTAAAGGGACAATATTTTGTCGTTTATGCGACGAAACCAGTACCCGCATGTACATCGCATGTTTAGACGACCCATGCTACATCGAGCTTGTGCCATGCATTCCGCCGGAACTATTTTTCCACGACGTAGAGTTGCATTACCCCTTGTTTTTTTGAGCTGCACCTGGGAATTGCGTAGGCATTGATCCTGGCCTTGGTTTCGGGAAGGTCGGGATGTAGCTTCGTGAGGAAGAAACGAACAGTCTTATAAAGCCACTCCTGAGACCCTGCATCTGATCATTACATTGCGGGGTTGGAAGAATTATATCGATATGGACCGTTTCAAGTTGGCACGAGGATCGCGCTGTTGGTCTTGCTTGGCTTCACCAAGCTGAGCCAGAGCAGTTGAGAGTGATACAAACAGACAGCGCCTGGACGCACCTGCATGCTAGACATAACTCCATTGAGGCTTTGGAATTATAATTGGAACTTAATGGGCGACGCGTTCGGTGCTGCTTCAGATTCCGTTAACTCCTGAAACTAACATCGCCAAGGCCTCGACTTGTATAGAGTAAGTACATTCATACTTGGGGCAAAACCAGTCCAAGCATTAGTCCAAGCCAAGTTCACGGATCACAAACACCCCAATATTGAAAGAGCGATCGACCTGCCGATGTTCGTGCTATTATAGCACATGACGCCCAAGATTGCAACCTTCGCAACAGGACATACCTGATATATCAAGTGTAGATGAATCGCAATCACGATGTGCGTCGTTCTGTACGAGACACGTGAGAACATCCGTAGGTTCAGGGGAGTGACTAATGATTGAATTCGTTGGTTGAGGGCTGATAATAGATAATGGAGATGATCATATCAAACTCACGCAGCAGTACAACATTACTTGCATCCCTGGATTATGACTAGCATGATCGGAGAGGTGAGGATAGTGTATCCACAGCAGCTGCGCACACTGCATGGGTGACCCTATATACGAGAGCATCCTTGAGCTTGAGCCATAGCAATGATGCAGTCAAAGCTGTAGACTCCTTTCAAGTAGAAAATATCACAATTGTGTCGTGATGTCGGTGCCGAACTGCAATCGAGGCGAGGCGTGTCTACAGGAATACAGCATTCATCGAGGTACAAGGCACACAGCCATGCCGCGTCTGGAAACTAGTGAGGGAGCTGAAACCGACTCAGGACTGCAAGTCTGTCAGCACGCGGTGCAAGTGACACCATATCACAGCTCCGAGTTGACCGTCGCTGCCTACTAGAAGACAGCCCAACTCGGTTGACTCAAGGTCGATATAAACCGGCAGAAGGCGACGATGAAAAGACTCCGTGATGCGGTGGGGGCTAAACCTAGAGTAAATGAAGTGAATTTATGTGACTTTGTAATTTGAATCAGAAATACGAAGAGACAGCCCGGCTGGCGGAGTAGTGAAAGGGTTCTGGCCACGTGCACCAAGTGGGCGTTCAAGCGGAGTTGCAAGATTGATAGCGCCTGCCACAGTGCCGCTCCTTGAGCTCTAGTCCTCCCGCCCTCCCGTTCACCACCTGCTTCTACACTTACCACCTACCAAATTACATCTTTTTTCTTCTGCTTTTTTCTTTTGAACTGATATTTCAGTAGGCAGTACTCCAGCTGCACCCTCCTGCTTTTCAGCATCTGCCACTAACTTCTCGTGCCTGATTCAGAAGTTACTAATATGCTACATGTTACTGCTCTCCTAGAACCTGCACCTGCTGCCCTTTCACTGTTATAACTAATGGAACCATTGAACACCTCGTGCTCTCGTACCGTCTACATGAACCTTCCCACACATTGTGCACCCATGTCTCGTGCCCGACACTTCCCACCCACTCCCCAGTGCTTCTCCGCCTGTCTCACTCGTGATCCAGGTTATGTAAATTTGATGTATTTGTAGATTTCTTCGTACGACTTGAGCGGACAAAATTTAAGAATTTACTGATAAGACCGTACTACGTACTGCTGCGCACCCACCACGATCGTTGAACACACGCTGTTTTAGGATCACCACTGGTTTAAAATTCCGACCGAAGCCCCAGAATGACCCCTATAGTTAGATTTTGAACGTTCTCGATGGGATTGCAAAGCTTGAGCTAGACCACATGAGTAGGAAACCCTGTTGCCGATAGGACATTAAGCGGAGAGAATTTAGTATTGAGTTTCAGACGATGCCAGACGATGTCGACGAAGTTCCAACTGGCAATAAACGCGTAAGCTTGTGACAAAAATAGCTACCGTGTATGTAAAATTGAATAATTAAGGTTTAAGCCACTTAATGTGAGTATATGCCAAGTCGAGTCACCAACATGGTATAATAATATCATCGATACGACGCCTCGCTCCTGGCTTCTGAAAACGTTAATTTTGATTTCCTTGCCAAGTCAAAATATGACATTAAGTCTTGCAGGCTGAGCAGCCTGATCACTCCCTTTGGGACACGTGCTTCCAGTCTGCATTGTGGCGGTTGTAACATTGCAGCTGGACGCTGAGTCAAACATCGGAACCAAATCTAAAAATTCCAACGTAACGTAAGTCTTCTAGGCTTATTTCTTTGCACTAGCCCCACTCTCGGTTTCGCTGATAATCGATAAGCACTGCAGGCAACTCAATTTTCACAACAGCCATGGCCTAGAATGAGCCTACTATCGCGAATACCTAGTATCCGATCACGGAGTTCTCCAGATTGAGCGTGTTGTAGGTGCGCCACTAACCCAAGAAGAAGATTGCATCAACATTGCGGTATTTCTCCCCTTTCGTTCAAGTTCCGTTTTGATTTTACGGAATCGATGGGGCTCCACAGAATGCCCACTGCCGGCCTTACACAACCCGACTATCTGTCCAACTTTGTAAATACCTCGCTGGCGACGAGGACCACCGTTCAATATGTCTGCACCCAGCATAGAACAGACTTTACTCGCTCAATTGACACAGCAAGGCTTTCACATAAGATCCTTTCGGCAACGAAGACTAGGCGCTCATCCGGTACGCATTTTGTCGACATTGACATTGTAACCGCAGCACTGACAAAGTACTCGTTCAGGTTTTTGAAATCTCACTAGCAGGCGGTCAAACCGTCTTGATGTGGTTGAGACCCACCTCTTCTGACATTGAATGGAGTCAACGGCTCTTTGAGAGCGAGACAGCTCTCCTCCGCTGGTTTTCTACACACTCCGCAGTACCCGCGCCACATCTTTTGCATGTCATGCCAAATAGCGCTAGAATCGCTCGGAATGCTTTTGTCACGCAGGGTTTCACAGGTGAACCCATCAAAAACTTATACCCGACGTTGTCTTCACGCGCAAAGGTTTGTCTTTGTATGGTTCATTGCGTTATCCGATCGCTTGAAAATATTCAAAAGGAGCAACTGGTGCGGTCATATGCGGATTTTGCACTCAAGTTGTTCGACATCAATGTCCCACAAACGATCGGCTCTATCTCTGTTACGAGTTCATCGGATGAACTCGTCGTAATACCGCGGATTTACAATGCTAATCACGCCCATACCTCTGAGGTTTTTCCCACTTTGCAAAAATACCTCGAATACCTCTCCACATTGAAGACAAGACGCGCATTCACTTCAGACGCCGGGGATGAGAATAGATTCCGAGCACAAGCATCCATATCACAATTAATTGCGCACCTGCGGGGGCACTTGACTCAACTCGATGAACGGTGTGTTCGTCACATGGTACTGGCACATGACGGACTCGGAGACATGAATTTGATGGTTGATTCCTCCGGCAACATCACTGGTATCTTAGACTGGTGGATGAATTCGACATTGCCTGCTATACTCGCTGCAGAGTATCCCCCTTGGCTCAGATACGATGGAATCAATGACCCTCGATTTGCTGCTCCGAAGAAATCGTGGCTAGAAACACCGGAAGAAAGCGCAAGACTACGAAGAATATACCAGGGGGTATGACTCGCCTTTCATCCTGATGGTTATTTGCTCATACGGCTACCGCGGCAGGCTGTGAAAAACAATGACGTTTACTACACCGCACTAATGCAAGGCACTCAATTACGAGCGGCTGTAGGTTGGGTATTTGACGTCGAAGATGACCCGTGCTGTGCAAGAATGAAACAGTGGACGCTGAGCGCTTTTGGTCCCCAAAGTGGAAGCCCCCAAAATGATAGTCAGTGCATTATTACATAGCTGCTGAGTCTTCTATCAGCTGCAGAGTCTTCTATCAGCTGCACATGGCCCGGACGTATTTCAGATAGTTCTTGTCTTATATTTTCATGTCTTTGTGTATATTGCTTTTCTTGTTTAAAGTTTGATGCGGGCGTTCAGCGAAACTCTGTACACAACCTTTTACTCACACACGCAACGATGATGCGAATAAGCCGTCAAGATGTTGATAACGATCTAACGACCTAGACAGGAACACGTGATACTGCTCTCCGTAATAAATTAAACTGAGCAATTGCCCATTCTAATGGTGGTGAGCATCATGGTGTTCCACGCCCTGGAAATCAAGTACATAGACTGCAAAATTTAAGCACAGATTACACAAGAAACAGCCAAATACTCACCAGAGCCGCATTCAGGGCAACGGCGGTTTTTCTCCTTCTTAACAGTAAACCAATGCAACTCATGGCTTTCGGCTGGCGAACCAGTGCATCCAACAATACGAGACGTGTCCTAGAATAAATTTAGCAAGACGCCACGATACATCGTTACGACGCAAAACATACCAGTGAAAAGACTTTAATCGGGTCTTCAAGAGTACCCACGCGACTCGAGTCAAGAGGCTCCAAGTCGAACGCTTCAACACCATGCATCTCTCCAAGAAGCTGGAAACGTTCCAGACCAGTCGCTTGTTGCTCGTCGGAAGGAATTTCACCGGCCTTAGCACCCTCTCCGAAGAGTGAAGGAAGGGCGGGGCCCGAAAAACGGGGAGTGGTGGTGGAAAGAGCACGGAAAGCGGTGGAGGGGGTTGACCTGCGCGTGCTACGCACGACAGGGCGGACGGCACGAAGGGCAGCGTTGAACATGGTGTGCTATGAAGTTGAGGCCTGGTGCGAGTTGGGAGTGACTTTGAAAGTGTCTGTCACGTGTGACGGCGTGACACGCCCCCGTCTACCTCCGACGACTTGCAAGTTTTTTTTGCTCGAGGCAGAGTACTCAGACAGCACGTGGCTCAGACATTCGAACCTTCTTCTGATTATAATATCTGGCGAAACGTTCAACTTTATGTCTTGGAGTTCTCAGTTACAGTTGAACGCTGAATCGCGTCTTGGAAACGTCCAAAGTAGGACCCACCAACATTAGGCTTAGAACCGTGCTCGATCATACACGTCGAGCACCTCAACATGCCACTACGGCAGCCACGCACATCGGCAGTCTCCCTAGATTCAAAAGCTCGCATACCTGTTTTGCACTGATGCTGACATTCCGTCGGAAGTGTCTGCCGTTTACTCGGTATGTATACAATACCATCCGGCTGGCTCGGATTGCCAGCATTGTATCTCATAATGGGCATCGCGGCGAGCGTCGTAACCTCGGCATCGATGACATCGCATTTCTCATCAATATCCTTCGCCGAAATCCCACCATGTACCTGGATGAGCTACAGCGCGAGTTATGGACGTCGTGATGCGTATCCGTACATACCCTTCTCCGCACCCTGAACAGGCTACAATACAGCCACAAGAGTATCTCTACTTGTGCTCTCGAGCGTCAAGAACGATGTGCAATCATATTGCCGAGATAGCTTCTGACCCGAAAACGGTGACGAAGCTGCGAAAGATGAAGGATACTGATTAATAATCTGTCGATTCAGAAGTTCGAATACTGGAACGAGGTTTGCTTCATTTACAGCTTAGTATGTACAATTTCTTCTATGTGACCTTATACAGTGATATAATAATTGTACTTCGCAAACATAATTGTGAGAAAGTCGATTGGTAATTGGGCGCGGAAACATAAGAAATGACTTCTTTGACCTTCACAGACTTCACTTCCTTGACTTTGGTTTTGCTATTACTTCCTGTCAAACGATCTCCCACAGTCCCCGCTACGGCCGGCGGTTTCACCCAGTCTAATGAGCCATTCACTGGGAAAACAACAAAATACCCGATAGCGTTGACATAGAAGTAGTGGCATGTACAATAAATTTGCTATCATATCGCCTGGGAATGGCAGATGTGTGAATACTCATCGATTAAAGGTGACTGTTTGAGATCAAATCTCGAGGTGGGCAAGGGTTATTGATAGGCAATGCGGGCAGCGGGCTCGCACCTAACCTGATGTAGGCATCATATTGGATATTACTTGTGTGGTCAGCTTTGCCACCTGGATATTAGAGGGAGGTGGGCTGGTTTGCTTCTGAATGATAGATAAAAAGAAGTGTGTGATTAATTTATGGATACAGTTGCGTTTTTTATGGTACTTCCTAGGATTTGTATTCCTCATGGCGGGCCATCTTATGTAGATGATGAATCCCTTCCCTCCTTCCCCACTGAGCACATAATGTTCATTAGCAATCAATATGGCTCCCAGTGTTGAGCGGTGCGATGGTGAATCCAGGTAAAAGCGCTGAAGGACTGGATCAGGATATTCAACGAGCGTATGGCAGAAGCTTACCGTGCCGTGCTGAAACCAGTGCCTTGCCCTCGCCACTATTTGTCGATGTAACAGGGAGTAATCAATTCTGCATGCACCTATCAGCATGTGACTATAAAGAGCAATTTCGATCAAATAGCAGCGCTAGTTCGTACTACATACCCATGAAGAAAATGGCAGTCCAGATTAATTGCAGCCTTGATAGCCAGACTTCGATGTGCCCTTTCCCTGAACAGGTGCCAATCATCAAAAACACACTGATACGCAACTCGGTTGGTGATCAAGGTCAAAGAACCCCGGGCCATCGAAGAAGTTGGGACCATGACTTGAGAGTTGAGTCACGGCTAGTGAGAAGTGTGCGCCGGGTTAGCTAAAGACAACTAGGACAGATGGGCGACTCGATAAGCAGTTACGAGGTTGCTGGCAGTGGTACATGATGGTTCTAATGTCCTAATTGAAGGTTTGCGTCCATTCGTGGTGTTAGATGCTTGAATTTCGTCCATGTCGGGTTTGAGTTTTACGCCTGGCGTCGGGAGTCAGATTATAGTGGAGTTAACATCTCATTTCCGCAGCGAGTGCGACAAATTCTGTCTGACTTCGACGGTTGATGTGACTTCGACACCTGTGGCTACGTCTGACTTTTTTAAGTCAAATTCGGTCCCGGAGGTTATTTCCATAAAAGGTAGGCGTTTACGAACGAATGATGCGCTAGAATTTGTTTCATGCCGAGAATGCAAAATGAACTGACAAGATGCCGTTTTACAAACTTATACATATACCAGTAACATACAGCGAACCAGAGACTAGTGGTGACGCCATCTCCCTCCTTTTCCTTCACGCTCACGCGCGAAACTCGCGTCCCCGCTCCTCATGTCTTCCATCTCACCAGGGTCCACTACGTTAGACATCCTGCGGGCTTACAGCTATCCTCCGCCCCCTTCAAGTTCATCTCCGGACGCGACAGGACCAACCGATAGACCCTCAAGAGATCTTCACTTGTCTCTCCAGGACACAGTTTCTAGATATTCCACTATTTCATGCAGCCCAACTTCAATTCTATTTACTGGGGACAAAGGCTTGTCGAGTGAGACCAACGAATCGCCCTTTCGATGGAATTTATCCTCCCCCGTGGAATCTGTAGGTGGTGAGCCACTGCCTGGTGGCGGAAAGGGGCAGGTATCCGAACCCACAGAACACATCTGGCAGGGCTGGAGAGTCGTCTTATTCGGTTCATGTAAGTGCATCTCGGTTTGCTTGTCCCTTAGTACCCGTGCTAAACTTGACGGTCGTAGGGTTCAACCTTTTATTGTTGTTGATTCCTGTTTCTGTGAGTGACCGCCTTCACACATCCTGTTGGGTTCACTGATTATCGCGCTACTATTCTAAGTGGACACTGAGCTTCGTGCTTGAGAGACACCACAAGGTTATATTCATATGTAAGCTACGTCAAATTCTTCTTGAAGCATGAAATGACTCTTCCAACAGTCAGCATCCTGTCCATGATCCCTCTCGTAAAGGTATGACACACTCTTCCATTGGTCGACTGAATCGAGCGTTCCTTTCTTAGCTTCACGATCTTTCAACTCGTGAGCTGGCCCTTCGTATCGGAGGCACAAAGGCTGGTTTGCTTAATGCGAGTATGGTAAGTCATATTCTATTAACGATTGGATACTCCTCAACCTCTACGTATGCAGAGTAATACGTGAGTTTAAGCTCCTTGGCTATTGATAGCTGTTTGACGCGCATCTCACAAGTGTCGAGATGGTTATTGCAGTAAGCGCTGGACCTGTATGCGTGAGAATCTGCTAATATGTTTTAGATCACCGCCCTCAGGAAGTGTGAACTAAGAGTCGTACAATCTTCGCGTAAGTTCAACGAACATATTTGAGAATTTAATCTGATACTCTCAGTAATCGGTTCGATTTTGAGCAAGCTACGTATGTCGTGCATCTCTCCCTCATCTAATAACGATCCTCATATTTTTAGTCCTTGTTCTAGGAATGTGCTTCTTTGCAGGCGGGCTTCGCTTCTCTGAGCAAGGGTTCGGCCAGAGTGAGGTCACATATGTGATAACAATACCGAGATAGCTAATAGATCTTCCAGCTGCTACACAGATACATTCATCACTCCTGAGTATCAGTGTTGGGGCTCTGCTCCTCCCTGCTGCGTATCATTTTGCAATCAGTGGCGGAAAGGATTCTGGCTCCTTTGAGCAGAAGGATGATATTCTGAAGATGAGCTATGGCGTAAGATTCGTTTTGACTTTACTGAAACTCGCTCTGATCAAATTGTCGTAGGTCTCCATCATACTCATGTTTAGTAAGTCCTGGGCTCATGTGTCCTTCGAGAACCACTTACGATGTATGTGGACAGTCTATGTCGCCTATCTTCTTTTCCAGTTCTGGTCCCACAAGCATCTCTATCAAGATTCCAAACTCAAGAGTAGCAAGCTATCGGTCAAGATACCAGTTCATTCGCGTTATCTAACCGAAATGCTATCTTCATCCACGACCCTGAACGACAAACCTAGTATGCATGATATTCGGAGTTTGACTTCTCGACGTGTTTCAGCGCTGCCCAAATTGCCTTATAAGAACTCGCCGTTGAATTCTGCCTCTGAGATCACGTTGACAGGGAGCAAGGAGCATCTTCCGGAGACCACTAAGCAAGGGGTTACACAGGAGTCTACCAATCAGTCGTCCGAGGGAGTGTCACGGCAAACTACGCA
Organism: Suillus discolor; assembly: GCF_016758755.1. Classification (NCBI taxonomy): domain Eukaryota; kingdom Fungi; phylum Basidiomycota; class Agaricomycetes; order Boletales; family Suillaceae; genus Suillus; species Suillus discolor. Next base: position 51,625 of record NW_024541382.1, read on the forward strand.
AAGCGAGCACGATCATGTAGATGGCAGCACTGTTGCCCCCTTAAATCCGCCTTGGAGTACATCACCAACGGCATCCGCCGTTGATACCGATCCTATCCGATGTGCTTCACCAGAGCCTATGACTGCCTCTGAAGGTGCGGATCTGCACAGGTCGCCGTCAGCAACGAATAGTTTCAGAGAGCCGCAGCTTAGCTGGATGGTCACCCTTCTGTTATTGACATTGGTTACTATTGTAAGTGATGAATCAGTTCGAATGGGTACCTGTCAGTGACTCCTCTAGACGGTGACTATCACTGCTGAAGATCTCGTGGAATCCATGGACGGAATCTCAACGACAATTAGCAAGCAATGGGTCGGTCTTGTCTTACTTCCTGCAGTCAGCTCTATCGCAGGTATGTACAAGATACTCCTGATTTTGGGGCACTTTGACACATTGGCTATGCAGAATGCGTTACTGCAGTCAATACTTCTGTGAAGGACCAGCTAGATCTGAGCGTGAGCATCGCTGTCGGGTCGTCGATAGTAAGTCTCCTTCACTGTTTCTTGTATCACGATGCTCATGTTAGCATAAGCAAACCACTCTCTTGGTTATTCCGTAAGTGCTCGTCATATTCAACATGCTCTGATACCGAATCCTGGGACAAGGTTTATGATCACTCTTGGATGGATCATGGGCAGGCCACTGGCTTTGCTATTCGACCCGTTTGAGTCTGTGGTAGGTGCTGTTCCAATCCATCAGTCCATCTGTAGCTAAGCAGATATATAGGTTCTTTACGTTGCAGGTATGCTTCGACCTTTCTATGAAATATGCACTCTCTAATCATCTTCATGCAGTGCAAACCATGAGTATCGTGGTTGCGGACGGGAAATCAAATTGGTTAGAGGGTATCATCTTGATCTGTGAGGAGGTTCAGTACTACCCGTGGGCTATCGTACTCAATATTCCCGCAGGCTTGTACGTTATCATAGCCGTTTCCTTCTGGTTCTACCCTGGTGAGGTCAACAGTCATGTGACGCCTTCAGATACTGATCCATCTTCCACAGTTTCCTCGAGCCTCCCAAGCGAACTTGCTGTTTGCATATAACGATGATCGGCCTTTAGAACATTTTCTATCTTGCGTCCTGGGGTTGTATTTACCCTGTAGAGTAGAACGCCCATTCATTCACCTACGGGTGTTGTCCTTCGTTTCACTTTCACATTCTTTACGGAATCGTCATTCATTTACTCCACATCCTACTTCACACACACTGTACGACATCTGAACTATCTTCGACAGTAGAACATTTAATTGATGTACTTTATTTACTACTTGAATATGATTATGCGGTTGTCTTACTATGCTATACCTGGTGCCAGATGGGGCGCCAAGGGCTTACGCTGGCGGCTGAAGCTACCTTTGCACTGCATAATTATTTGAACTCCGAAATGTGCAGCATGTGCAATGCCATGCGTCTTTGTGCCAGGCCGCAGGCGTCGTACCCTAGAACCGTAGGACGTCGGGAACGAAACTACCAGCATGTCTGTCTCGGACGTCAAGCAAGATTTTGGGCCAGAAATATCAATGTCACGTCTACCAGATGAACCCAAATCTCTTCCGTCCAAGTACTTCCTGGGGCATACCGACCCATTAACATGTGTAGCTCTTTTTCCAGACAGCAAAATGATCATTACTGGGTCCTATGACCGTAGGATTCGCCTTTGGGATGTAGGAAGTGGTCAAGCAATAGGAGAACCCCTTCGAGGACACAAGGTTTCAGTCAATGTGATTGCCGTTTCGCCCAATGGGACGATGTTCGTGAGCGGAGGCGGGGACGGCAGAATTTTAATATGGAACGCAACGACGCGTAATTTGGCAACAGCGCCCATTCAAGCACACTCGAACAGGATCAACTCCATTTCCTTCTCTCCCGACAGTGCTACCATCGCCTCCATAGCAGGCACAATAATCAAGATATGGGATGTGGGCACCGCGAAGCTGATCATGGATATCAAGTCCACGACCTCCGAACGCCAAGTTGCGTTCTCTCCTGAAGGTAGCAGAATTGCTTCTGTATCCCACCTAGCTCCAGATCAGCAAATGTTGCGAATTTGGGATGTGAAGACGGGAAAACCAGCAGCAGTCAACCCTATCGCTGGGCATACGGGTGGGCTGTTGTCTGTGGCATGGTTCCCCAATGGACAGCGTCTGGTCACTGCATCGCTCGATAGAACGATCCGTGTCTGGATCTCGGAGACTGGTCGTCAAGAAGGACATTCACTTGGTGGCGATGCGGCCTGGATGGCTGACTACGTCGCTGTCTCTTCTGACGGGAAGCTCATTGCTGCTCTTTGCGGAGATCAATCTATACGACTCTGGAATGCTATTACCCTTGATCAGAAACTCGTGCTCCAGCATGCTGAACCGGTGCTCTGCATGGCTATTTCAGCTGATATCCGTTTTATCGTTGGTGGCTGTGGCGACAAGAAATTGTGTCTATGGAACATCGAAAACATTACGCAGGATGAGCACAACTCAAGACCATTGTCGACCCTTGGGCCGGAGAAGCAAGAAGACGTGAGAAAGCTACCTCTTCATTTATTTGCTGAATACAAACCACCAGCTAGTCGGCACCCGACTCATCACTCCCGGATCAGTCTCCAATGAACCTCATGTACCCAGAGGTACAGAGTGGCCCTGAACAAACTGTGTCGCAGGCCGTAATCACATCCCATGGACCACTCCCTCTGGAGGTAGGATTCAATCAGGCTTCTTTCTCTGTACGCTCGCTAACAGTAGCTTCTCCAGCCTCCTACGACAGCCAAGGAAGATACAGATCCTGTAGCTTCTCCCGCGGAGCACAGCCATTTCCGAAAGTGGTGGAGACAGGCCTTCAATTTCTGGAATGCTGGAAAGCATTTGTCGTCTCAAGTGAATATTTACTTTTTTTGAGACCAAACACGATATTGACAGATTGTATATTTAGCAGAGAATTGCTGAAATCGAGCCGCGCTCCGACGAGATAGAAAATGTAATTACGAACCAAGGCCAAAGTCCTGCTCAGGATATCCTGGACGAGTTCAATCGCTATGTCATGAACGAAATTCCAATTCATCTGATCTATCTTCCGACAATGGAACTCGTCGGACGGAACTTCGTGAAGAATCATTTCCAGGATCGCATCAAGGAGATTACTGAAGATTTGGTAGTCGAAGCTCAGGCACGCTTCGTGCCGCCGTTGACGAGAGAAAAAGTCGTCCCGACTCTTGTCCGGCGCAAAGTCGAATATGGTATTCTCTCCCATCGGTGGCTAGATTCAGGAGAACCTTCATACCAAGATATGATGGAGAGGAAGCTGTCTGGCAGCTCGGGCCCTTCGAATGTCGGATATTTGTTGTCCAACATAACGTCTCGGCCGAAGGACGGTCGTCATACATTGCACACCTCGCACAGTGAGAACAAAGTGCAGAGCCCTGGCTACAAGAAATTGCAAAAGTGTTGCGAAGAGGCCAGACGTCTTGACCTACACTTTCTGTGGTCAGATACATGCTGCATTGACAAGAATAGCAGTGCGGAGCTTGACGAGTCGATCCGGTCAATGTTTCGGTGGTACCGGAATTCGTCCATCTGCATCGCGTATCTCGGGGGGACAACTGTCATTGAAGACTTGAGATTGGAAGAGTGGTTTATGAGAGGATGGACTTTACAAGAACTTCTCGCGCCCAGGAAGATAAAATTCTTCAACAAGGATTGGCAGCGACTGACCGATCAAGACGACGACAAGGAAGAGGATACCCCTCTCATGACGGTCCTGCAAGAAGTTACTGGAATTCCTGAAACAGAACTCATCGATTTCGAACCCACTCCTCACTATATTGATAAGCGGATGACCTGGGCTGCGCAACGAATAACTACGCGGGCAGAAGACGTTGCTTATTCGCTCATGGGAATGTTTGACGTCAGCCTGCAAATCGCATACGGAGAAGGTGGAGAGCGCGCATTTGGGAGGCTCATTGAAGCCATCATGCAAGCTGGCGGATATTCATCGGTGCTCAACTGGGCAGGAGAGCCGGCCAAACATCATGCATCATTTGCTCTTCCCGCATCGCCATTGAGCTATGTGGGACATCCCGACATTGTCTCGATAGGTCGACTTGACATGATGTTGACCAGCAGGGGATTGCGTATTCCGTTGGTCATTGTACCACTTGAGATGGCTAAACCCGAATTTGATGGCCACCCCATCATAAATCCCAAATTTTACTGCACACACCATGGGATTGGCGAGGTCAAGATCGACACCAGAGGTTACAGGTTCAAAGCAATGTTCAGAGAGTATGCACTAGGCATATTCCACTATATCCCTGCAGAGGACTCGCAAAACCCAGGTCTTCCTAAACAAGTGGCAGCTTATCTCCTGGAAAGAAGTGAGGTGAATCCACAGGAAGATATACCGGTTGGACTGTCACGACAGTATCGCTCTTTCGAGGATGGGTGGAGAAGGGTACCCACCGGATTCATTTATGTGGAACTTCCCGGTGTACCTGATTTTGCTTCTTTGTGGTACATTGATCGCACCTGTCTGGAAACCGTTTACTTGTAGGAACTTTTTCGACCATGCGAGCATTATATATAACTTGAACTTAGCTGTATGTACGTGGTACTGTTCTGTGCCTGAACCCCTTTCAAGTCGCGATAAACTCGGACTTTCATAATTACTACCTATTTCATGCTGTGTTGGCAGGCTGTCTTGCACTGCAGTGTTGGGGTACGCCGTAGGGTCGACCCGACTCGACCGTTCTCTAAACTCCCGAATAGGAACTTTTAGAAGAAAGCTTGACCCACAAACACCTTTTAGGGATTAATAATATTGACCCGTTGGAAAGTTTCGGCTTGGCAAACACCCTTGCAATTTTTTCCTCATGATTAAGTCATTCGATCGACCGCGTTCAAAGGAGATTCGTGGTGATTTTTCGTCACAATTAATTGCCATTTTGATTGTCATTTTTGTCCATACAGCTCATAGTCGGACTATGGCACCCTTCGCAACTCATCATGCATCGAGAGTTAAGCTTGCTGGCAGCTGGTGAGTCATGATGAAACGACTCAGAGTAACGCCATGAATCAATGTTTTGCGAGAAAGACACTACATTCGGTCACATGCCTAATGAATCTAGTTCATGACACTAAGTTCACAGCCTTGCGCATTGCGCAGCGAACGCAGACAGACTAGTGCCTTCATAGTTCAATGTAATCCCGGGGGCAGTGGGCAGGCATGCGGCACTTACAATGACCTTGGTCGTTGGCGGCAGTTTGACAGCTCCAACTTAGTTCAACTTCAAGTTGTCATTGAGGGTCATTCTCGACTAGAATCATGATAACTTTGCCTGAGGCTTCACTTTTAGCGTTGTTCCTAGAGACTTTGTTCTACGGTGCGTCACTGACCTCTGGATGAAGTTATAACATTTAATTTCTTTCCTTATGTAGGCGTGTTCTTCACTTTTTACTGCTTGGCCCTGGTCATACTGCTTAAGAAACGTGGTATTCAACGGGACCTCCTTCTCCCGGTAGCAACCTTGCTGCTCTGCATTGCAACGGGTGTAAGTGTAATGACAACCTTTGGGAAAACAGCTCAACAGTGTCGTAGCATCTAATCATCAATTTCGTTCGAGCACTAGAGGCGTTCGTATTCAAAGTGGATACAATCGGCGCAGATGCCTACTACTCCAACCTCGCTTCACCGTTAGGACTCGCAAAAACCGCACTTTACGTTACGCAGCCCACTGTCGCTGATAGTGTCCTTGTGAGTTTCTTCAATTGCCATATCGTTCTCCCTTGAATATGGCAGTAGATTTGGCGATGTTATATGCTCAACAATAGAAGCCTCTTGGTCGGCATTCCTGGTTGTATTGTGCTGTTGGCCAATGGAGGTAAACATCTCGTCGAAAGATATTATTCAGAGACTGCCTCATTCCATGACATTTCGCAGCGATTGGGTATTACATTGTCTGGTCCCTTTCTCAAGCCATCGCAGGGTCGACTGCTCTCACCACCATTCCTGGGTTAATCATAACTTTCTATACATTGACCATGCTTATCAGTATCGTTTGCACTAGTACGTCTATTTTATGGCTAATCTGCAGGCTCATGACGAGTAGGATATGACAGCTTTAATTTCCTGGCGCATCTGGCGCAGTCGCCAGTCCATCCCAGGCGGCCCCGTTGATCTTTTACCCGTGCTGATCGTCATCATTGAAGGCGGCGCTATATATGCTACCAGTGTTCTTGCACTCCTTCTGGCATTCTTGACAGGATCAAAGGGCGAATACCCCGCGATGGATATTGCCTCTCCTGTTGTGGTGAGTTTACTTGGCTTAAACGCAACTGTTTATAAGACTTTTCTTTAGGGAATCGTATTCTGCCTCATCATCCTGCAAGTCCACTTTCATGTAGGTAACAACCCCCAACCCGACAGCCCACCAAAGCCCTTTACCATTCTCTTTGGAGAGCGAGGAGAGCAGAATGTGAGCCATAGCATGGAACCGATGATTGAAGAGACGGAGGTCATTCAGTTGACGTGATGCGCAGCCGACGACTCTCAGGAGATGAATGTTAATTGTTTTCGAAGTTGAACCAATTTCTGCTTTTCTGTGCGTTTACTAATATCCATATATTGTATTCTACTGCGAACCAGTCCATACCTGTCACCTCGCTGTACATCACGGACACAATCTGCAGCCGCAACATTAACCCCACTGATGCTACTAGTACGTGAACATTCTACCCGCGAAAGTTTGAACCCCAAGTTTGAACTAGAGTCTACTAGTCTATCGCCACTCCGACATATGACAGGCACCAATGACGCCACCGGTTGCTATCTTGTCCGGATGACACGATCCAATTGTTGCTAACTTTGCGACTGGCGGCGTTCAAAGCCATGAAGTCGTTCTTCCGTATGCTGCCATGCCAGGCCACCGCTGGCCCGAATTCGACAGCAATCTGCAATTCTCAAATAGCCAGGCGCTCAGCGCTCAAGAACATGATGACCGTTATGATTTCGAAAACTATCCAAACGATTTTACTCAACCAGAGGCTCAAGGTTTCGTATCATATACATCTAATATATCAAGGACGCGGTTGATCCTGCAGAAGAAATTCGCATTGGCTCCATGTGCATGCTCCACATGCACTCCCAATCGCTCAAGCGCTCGCTACTCATGTGCGCTCGGCGGTCTCCTATTTGTGTGCGTTCTTCGCTTATCTCCGTGTCTCTAATCCTCCTTTTGCAATTTAGTATTGCCTGCCTCGCATCACTTTTTCTTTTAATACAGCGCGTTCGAGTTGGACCGTAAATCGCAAACAGTTTCCCCTGCGATCTGCTCATAGGACGACATTCGATGGATGTCAAGGGCTGACAGGCTTGAGAACGCCGTGCTTGATCTGCGCGCAGATCGGTTTGCACACGGACAGCTATACACCGCACTTTAGACGTATGGCGTCGCTGAGACATTCAAATGCTATTTTCAAGAGAAGAGGACAAGATAAGACCGGACGGAACATCCCAAGGTGAGCGGAGCGCTTGTATTGACGTATAAGCAGACCTGCACAGATATCCCTTCGAAAAGATTAGCCGCGCAGCGGCAATCCCCTGTATTCCATAGTCTGCCCAAATCTGACAATCAAGACGTGAACGACGTGGATATGCAATCATATATTGAGTGCGGTGCAGATTGTAAATCAGAAAGGTAAAAGCTATCTCCTTTAGCCTGATCTGCATCGAGCAGATCGAAAATGATACGCGAGGACAGGATCATCTGCAAGACACGGCAAGGGTAGAGAGGCAACTATAGTAGCTACTCTCTTTCTTTGTCACAGACAATCAAACCCCATTGATTCGAACTCGCTTTCATTGAGTGAGACATGCTTTCCTCAGTCCAGAACTCCAAGTATTGTTTATACTGTTTAGTCATGGTTGTCTGGCATTAATATTGTATGGCGTGATACGTGATATATAGTGACCGAACAGGTTACATAATCACCCTTTCAGGGTGCTGTAGGTTTTACTTCGAGTGCCCTATTCAATAGTTTATTCGCTTGCAGGTAACCCCACTTTGTGTCGTGCGCCGACATTTACAGCTCCGAATTCTGCTAGTCCTCTTGCAAGGCTCTCTGTGCGCCATGGGACTTACAGGGTTGCAAGTCTGTACAGACTAGTATGGTAAGGAAAGTTTCCTGCTTTCATACTAAATGAGTCTACTCTAATCAGAATTCTTCATACCAGATAGGATGTAGCCCACTACCTGCATTGTTCCATGGAAAACCGCACTCCCGAGACACCGTGACGATTCAGTAAGAGAATCTGAACTTTGACATTTATCCAATGCCTTCGACTACTATCAACGTCACCTTTTAGAAATGTTTACCGATATATTCCGCCTTCATGAAATCTGATTGGGTCAGGTTATTCCTGAAGACCAAGTAAAGGTAAATTGTGATAGAAAGAGAAGGGATTTGAAGGTCATCCTAGCCAAACACGGATTCGAAGTATGACATAGAAGGGATGCCTCGTAAGTGCCAAGTTGGAAGGTATCCGAAGAACCTTGCTTCTTACGATACATCCGAGTTCGTGGCAAATAAAAGCCCTCGCGATTTTGGCTAGATGATCCCTTCGACCATAACACCCGAATACTCACTCCAATTCCAACCATGCAGCTCACGCTCATTTTCACCACACTCGTTACATTCGCTGCTATTGCTGCGTCACATTCGACACCAAAATTGGTCAAAAAACATACTTGTGAGCACTGAGGACTCGTGCCATTCTTGTCGGTGAGAGTGATGCTGATATGCTATGCAGCTCTGGCTAAACGCCAGGAACTTTCCTCCAACCTCATTGGTCATCTTAAACCCAGGCTTGGGATGCCCGATACACCTGATACACCTGATGAGCCTGACTCGGTTGACTTTGGCGATACGCCTGATACACCTGACTCGGTTGATTTTGGTGCACCTAGTTTTCTCGCGTCGTCTCCCCTCCCATTTCCCCATCCCGCCAGCTCCTCTGACTCTGACTCCTCCGACTCTGATGATAAGTCCGTCGATTCTGACTCCTCCGACTCTGATTCCGACGATAAGTCCGTCGCTTCTGACTCTTCCGACTCTGATTCCGATGACAAGTCCGTCGCTTCCGACTCTTCCGACTCTGATTCCGATGACAAGTCCGTCGCTTCTGACTCTTCCGACTCTGATTCCGACGACAAGTCCGTTAATTCTGACTCGACCGCCGATCCTGATGCAAGCGGCGAAGCCGACGATGACGACGACATTGATAATGATGACACAGGGAGTGAGGAGCGCGGGATGCGCGAGGAGCGCGAGGAGGCTGAATCTTCCCATGCCCACAAGAGAAGGTCTGACACAATAGACAGTGGCGACACGGGGCGTGAGGATGTTGGATCCCACTACGTTCACAAGAGAAGCCCCAACTCCCGCGACTCCAAGTCCTCCGTCTCTCATTCACCCGACGAAAGTGACAACAGTGACAGCGGCGACACAGGGCGCGAGGATGTTGGGTCTCATCGCGTTCACAAGAGAAGCCCCAACTCCCGCGACTCCAAGTCCTCCGTCTCTCATTCACCCGACGAAAGTGACAACAGTGACAGCGGCGACACAGGGCGCGAGGATGTTGGGTCTCATCGCGTTCACAAGAGAAGCCCCAACTCCCGCGACTCCAAGTCCTCCGTCTCTCATTCACCCGACGAAAGTGACAACAGTGACAGCGGCGACACAGGGCGCGAGGATGTTGGGTCTCATTACGCTCACAAGAGAAGCCCCAACCCTAAATCCTCCGCCTCTCATTCAACCGACGAAAGTGACAACAGCGACAGCGGCGACACAGGGCGCGAGGATGTTGGGTCTCATTACGTTCACAAGAGAAGCCCCAACCCTAAATCCTCCGCCTCTCATTCAACCAACAAAAGTGACAACAGCGACAGCGGCGACACGGGGCGCGAGGATGTTGGATCTCATCACGTTCACAAGGGAGGGCCCAACCCCCACAACCCTATATCCTTCGCCTCTCATTCAACCGACGAAAGTGACAACAGCGACAGCGGCGACACGGGACGTGAAGATGTTGGATCTCATTACATTCACAAGAGAAGTTCCAACTCCCGCAACTCCAAGTCCCCTGCCTCTCATTCACCCGACGAAAGTGACAACAGTGACAGCGGCGACACGGGGCGCGAGGATGTTGGATCTCATTACGTTCACAAGAGAAGTTCCAATTCCCGCGACTCTAAGTCCTCCGCCTCTCATTCAACAGACGAAAGCGACAACAGTGACAGCGGCGACACGGGGCGCGAGGACGTTGGATCTCACCGTGTTCACAAGAGAAGTAAGTCATTACAGGCCTGGTGGATCACTATGTATAACACCTGTCACACCAGAGGCTTTTGTTTACCGTCTCAAGCACGACATGCGCTACAACTAGGCAATATATCCGAGAGAGGTATTTATTGTCTTCTTCTTGCGTTACTATGAAGTCTTATTGCTCTTTAGCTTTCGAATTAGGAAAGGGATTGCGAGAAGACGTATTGAGTTTATGTAGGAACTTTTACGGTTATGCAAGCATTATATCTAGCTTGAGCTTAGCTGTATGGACGTGAGTCACGCGATACTGTTCTGTGCCTGAACCCCTTCTGAGTTGCGGACCTTCATGTTGACCGTTTTTCGACTTCCGCTCGCCCATTTCTCCATACACGTGATGTCGTGACTTCCGAATAGGCGACGAGAATGAGCCTTGGAAAGTTTCGCCCAGCACCTTGTAATTTTCAAGTTCTCCTCAGGCCTCAGGTCATGTTGACACAGCATTCAAAAGAAGATTCGTGCCATTATGGTGAATACGAATATAATTGTCATGTTTAAATGCAACCTTGGAGTCGGACCACACACCCTTCGCAACTCCTCAGGCCTCATACATCAAGAGCCAAGCTTGCTGGTGGGTACCGATGAGTCGTGATGAAACAGCTCAAGACTACACCCTGAGTGACTCATGTTTTGCAGCTTCAAATGACTCATTCGATCACATGTCTAATTTAGTTCCAATCAAAACTAAGCTCACAGGTTTTGACAGCCTTGCACAGCGAACACAGACTAGTGTGACAGTGTCTCAATGTAGACTGATCCGTTGGGGGCAGTGGAGTGTTCCGCGGCACTTAATATGATCTTGGTTGTTACCAATTTGAAACTTAGTTCAGCAACTTCAGCTTGTCCTTGAGGGACATTTTCGACTATAATCATGATATCTTTGCCCGAAGCTTCGCTTTTAGCGTTGTTCCTAGAGACTTTGTTTTACGGTGCGTTACCAACCTCTAAAAGAACTTATGATATTCAATTTCTTTGCTTATGTAGGCGTGTTCTTCACTTTTTACTGGTTGACCCTGGGCATACTGGTCAAGAAGTATGGTATTCAACGGGACCTCCTTCTCCCGGTAGCAACCTTGCTGCTTTGCATTGCAACGGCTGTAAGTGTAATCACACCCTTTGAGAAAATAGTTTGACACTGTCGTTAGCATCTAATTATCGATTTCATTCGAGCGCTAGAGGCGTTCGTTCTCAACGTGGATACAATCGGCGCGGATGCCTACTACTCCAACCTCGCTTCGCCATTGGAACTCGCAAAAACCGCACTTTACGTCACGCAACCTACTGTCGCTGATAGTGTCCTTGTGAGTTTCCCCACTTGTCATATCGTTCCCCTTTGAATGTGCAGTAGGTTTGGCGATGCTATGTGCTCAACAATAGAAGCCTCTTGGTTGGCATTCCTGGTTGTATCGCGTTGTTAACCAATGGCGGTGAGCATCACGTCGAAAGGTATCATTCGAGGACTACCTCGTCTCATGATATTTCGCAGCGATTGGGTACTATATTGTCTGGTCCCTTTCTCGAACCGTCGCAGGGACGACTGTTTACACCACCATTCCTGGGTTGATCACAACTTTCTACATATTGACCATGCTTATCAGTATCGTTTGCACTAGTACGTCTATTATATGGCTAATCTGCAGGCTCATGACGTATAGGATATGACAGCTTTGATCTCCTGGCGCATCTGGCGCAGTCGCCGTTCCACCTCAGGCGGCTCCGCTGATATTTTACCCGTGCTGATCGTCATTGTCGAAGGCGGCGCTATATATGCTACCAGTGTCCTTGCACTCCTTCTAGCATTCTTGACGGGATCAAACGGCCAATACCCCGCGATGGATATTGGCCCTCCTGTTGTGGTGAGTTTACTTAACTCAAACGCAACTGTTTGTAAGATTTTTCTTTAGGGAATCATATTCTGCCTCATCATCCTGCAAGTACACTTCCGTGTAGGTAACAACTCCCAACCCAGCAGCCCATTAAAATCCTTCACCGATCTCTTTGGAGAAGAGCAGAACGTGGGCTATGGCATAGAATCGATGATTGAGGAGACAGATCATTCAGTTTGACGTGATGCACAGCCAACGACTCTCAGGAGATGACTGTTAATTGTTTTGGAAGTTGGGCCAATGTTTAATTTTGCGCGGGCGTATGTTTACTAATGTCCATATATCCTCTCATTGTGTTCTGCTGCAAACCAGTTCATGCCTGCCACCTTTCAATTGCAAGATCAATCCCATTGATGCTAGTGGTAAGTGAAAATGTTGCCCACGAGAGTTTGAACCCAAGTTTGAGCTAGTATCTGAGAGGTATGTTGGGATGCCGAGTCGCCCCGAAGAGATTGGGGGGAGACTTGAATTCACTTTGGCAAGGCCTGAGCGCCTGGAATCGCGCTTAGGCTACACTGCAGACTATTTCCTGTTGATCATGGATACAAAAATCGTATGTGATTACTGTATACGAGTTTCGTCAGTGGTGTTAGGCTTTAGCCGAGAGCCAAAAGACAGGGGCGGAATAATTGTGTAGTTAGGTACCAATCTTACCCGTTAAAAAGCCCTTATAAGGACACCAAATAGAGCATTAAAATGTCTTGCAAGGCCTTGAAACCCTTGGAATTTTTTTCCGACATGAGGAGGGGATCGAAACGGTGGTACCTACTACGAGGTACTCGTGAAGCGAACTCACATTCACTCCAAACAAAGCGCCGTGTGGTGGTCCTGAGCAGAATTATATCTTACTATAGCCATCATAGTTACAATATCACGAGCTTGATCACTGATTCACTGATGCAAGGTAAGGTTCTACAACTTTGGATCATCACTCATCCTGCAGTTCGATGGCGTCATAAAGTCATGCGTTCATTCACATTAACACTATTCAGTCAGCAATCAGTCAGGAGATATGATATGTAAGCCAAACGGCTTCCCCAGCCCTTGGAGGTCCGAGGCATATATAAGTAGGATATAACTTACCAAGGAGGCTTACATTCTGCTTTACATCCAGCACCAACGGACTCATCATGGCTTCTGACACCATAAGCACCTTCAACTACTTCCTCCCTCCACCTGACGGCTCTCGGCCCTATAATAGAGTCTACGCAGATAGCACCACAGGAAAGCCGACACGCAACTGGGTCGACGACCCGCATGATATGCAAGTTGGGGACGTGCGTGGAAAGGAAGAACTTTACAAGCTCGACAATGCCGGATTTCAGTATGGGCGAGAAGCAGCGAAGCACACCAGCTTCTTAAATAATGATGAGATTGAGCGCGAATACTACCCCGAGAGCATCGACCTCATCAAGAGGGTTACGGGAGCATCCAAAATTGTCATCTTCGATCACAGTACGTTGACCACCAACTTGAGACGACGTCTTGATCCTTAATTCATGTCACAGCTATTCGTCGCCGTCGTCCAGGCGAGCTAGATAATCATAACCCACAGAAACGTCAACCAGTCTCCCGGGTTCATGTTGACCAAACGCCTACGGCGGCCACTGGCCGTGTTCATAGGCATCTCCCGCCAACAGAAGCTCCTTCCCTCCTCCGCAGACGCTTCCAAATAATAAACCTTTGGCGTCCCATATCACATGCAGCTGTAGATTGGCCGCTTGCACTATGTGACTTCCGGAGTGTTGATTTCGAGAAAGACTTGGTGCCTGTCGCTCATGTATACGCTGACCGTGAGGGTGAGACATTTGGAGTCAAATACAACCCAAACCATCAGTGGAAATACATGAAGGCAATGACCCCAGAAGAGTATGTTCTTATCAAATGGTGAGTGAAATAACTCGGGGGAGCTTTCCGTCGTGCTAAAAGGGCCTCAGCTCTGACTCGATAAAAGATGGCAGCGTCGCGATACTCACCCCTCATACTGGCTTCCAAGACCCAAACACTCCAGAGGGAACCCCGCCTCGGGAATCCATCGAGCTGAGAGCTCTGGTATTCTATGATTAGAACATGTTTTGTCAAGTGGCGTTAAGAGTCAGCAAAGAAGTCGTAGCACTGGATCTAGGTTATTGCGCAATTCAAGTGAGAAATGAGTTCACTTTCTCATGTTGGATATTGGAGGTACCTAGTCGGTGTGTAAAGTGTTATTGTGGAACACATTCATGAGAACTCGAGAACTCTCAGACCGTGCTGATAGTATATTTCATATGGGAGTACATCAGGACAACTCCAAATGCGTTAAGTCATACGACGAATTTGGTGAGAAAGGCAAGGAAGTCTCTTCGTCGACAGTCGTAGTAATGACACGAAATTGATGCCATCTTCAGGAGGTGCCGTTTTGCCGCCGAAGACGAAGACAGAGACTGGGGGATCACCAATGCTATCTTCTGGATCAAGAGATACAGGCACAAAGCCTTCCATCTTCCAGAACCTCTTTTTCGAATCCAAGCTATACGGTGTAGCATTTTGAATGCCCACAATACCGTGAAAGGAGCACGCGGTGGCCATAGTGGTGAGAAAGGGAGGATGGTGAGATAGGAGAGAATGCTGGATGGATTACGACAGGAGTATGGAACAGAAATCATGTCTTTGCCTTGCGCAACACTATCTCGATTCGAAGCGATTTTCTTGTATTCTCCGTTATGTTGCCGTGCTAACAAAAATGTGCTGAATGACTGTCCAAGGCAAACAATCAATCGTAATGCTCGCGAATGAGAATCGGTGTCAACCGGCTCATTTTCTCCAAAAGAAAAGGCGAGCGAATCGAATGACAGAGCCAAAATTTTCATGTTCTGCATATGATCTGACGGATTGGGCAGCTCTAGTAGGCCACGATTCCATGGACGGACAAGCAAGAATGTCTGCCAAGGGGCCAGGGGCCTTGTCGACGAGAATGGAATCAGCCTGTCTTCCGTGGTGATCAGCAGGTCACCAAGCCCGTCTGACTTGACTTCATATACGGGTGTCTCCTGGTCTTGACCTTGTCTCCGTCTGACTAGTATGATAGGAAATGCGATACGAGCCAGATGCAGCCGGCGGCGGGAGAAACAAGGAGCGTTCAGGTTGTCGAGTTGTGGTGTATATTCTCAAGGCCAACTCTACAACCCCAGCACTTCGTGGAGAGGAGACTGATGCCTGAATATCATCTTCGGAGAGAGATAGTAGAACGCATGTTGGAGCTTCGTACGATGTGATATTGAATCGGACATGAAGACGCGGATATGTAATTCGTATATTGCTTGAGGTGCAAACTGTAAATCAGAAAGGTAAAAGCTATTTTCTTTACTCTGATCTACATCGTGCAGATCCAAAAAAATACTTGAGGACAAAATCGTCTGCAAGACATATCAAGGATAGTGTGGCGCAATCGGTGTATGGACCGACGGTAAACACGGGAGTTAAGACAGTGAGGTCGATCAGAAACGAGGGTCGGGCGCTTCAGTTGCACAGTCTGCTAGAAGCTGTGAAGCGAACACGAGGACATGTCAGCTCAAACTTCCAGTGGCGCTTTTGACCTAACGCTCGTTGTGTCTTAGTATCAGCACTCTGCAAGACATAGCAAGGATAGTGAGGCGCAATCTGGTGTATGGACCGACAATGAACATGGGAGTTAGGATAGTAAAGTCGATCGGAAACGAGGCTTGGGCGCTTCAGTTGCACAGCCTGCTAGTAGAAGCTGTGAAGCGAACACGTCAAACTCCCAGTGCATTTTTGACCTAGTGCTCTTTGTGTCTTGGTATCAACACGTCGTGACCTGCTGAGGAACACATAGTTGTAAGTGATGATTTTGGACTTTGTCAGATGAAAGCTGAAACAGAGCTCCGCCTAGATGTCTTCACCCATCATTCAAGTTGGAAGACAGGAGACCTCAAGGATAATGCCTTACCAGAAGTTTGAGGGACACACTAAATATGTCTATGGTGCCATGCATCTACCAGGCGGACAACGGATAATGACTTGTTCATTGGACGGTTCGCTGCGGGTATGGAACTTGAAGAGTGGAAAACAGATAGGATACGACTGGCGGGACGGAGATAGTCGGGTGTACACCATTGCATTATCTCCGAATGGGAAGAAAGTGGTCAGCGGGAGTGAGGATGGCGGAGTGAGGTTGTGGGACATGGACACAGGCAAAGTCATTGTGAAATGGATGGGGCATACAAAGGCAGTGATTTCTGTCTACTGGAGTGGAGACGGTCAGCGAGTCTTGAGCGGATCTGATGACGGGACTGCAAGACAATGGGATGTAGAGAGCGGAGAGGTATACCTCGCACCAATCAAGACAGGGCACCAACATGTGTTGGCAGTGGTCTACTCGCCAGACATGACCATGTTTGCAATTGGTGAAGCTTTCATCAAAATCTGGGATGCCAAGACAGGCAAGCTTGTTGGTACTCTTGAAGCAGTTGATTCAGTGCGGTGCCTGGCTTGGACTCGAGATGGAAAAATGCTTATATCAGGGTTCCGCGATGGCTCGATTAGGACGTGGAGTACTACAACTTGGAAACAGATCGCAGTGTTGGATGCGCACACTAGGGATGTCGAATCCATTGTAATATCTCCGAATGGCCGCATCCTTGCAAGCGCATCATCTGACAACACAGTGCGATTATTGAACCTCGGCAACAACCTGCCCATCGGTTCACCCCTCCAGCATCCACATTACGTGACTTCTGTGTCATTTTCGGCAGATGGAAAGTTACTAGCCACTGGCTGCTTCGACAGAAATGCGTATACATGGGACATTTGTAGGATACTAAACGAAGCTGGCCTTAGCGAACTTCTGTTGGACAAGCAGGTCCTTGCTGTACGTGACACTTTATGATCAAGTCCTATCCTATCATAATTGAATCTATTCCTTCTAGGCTAATGCTACACGACGTCCAGTCCGTCAGCCAATCGTCGTCCCCCAGCGCCGGGTGCCTCATGGTTTTTTCGACGACTTACCAGTTCGGGCTCACGTACGTCATTAATATCTAATCCAGTGCTGTTTTTCCTCACTTGTGTGTTCTCAGCACCCTCAATCATGGGCATCGCATGTAAGCACTCTTCGTGACCGGGTTTCCTCTTTATTCCACACCGACTCCCACGATACGTCTTCGCGACCCCGCCCTTTCCACTGGGTTCGAAGTCGTCTCTCTGGCAGACCAACCGGTGAAGATATCGAGCTTCGCGAGCGTCCCTCAGCAGTAGTCGATGTTCCCTATGCCAAGGGCAAACGTGTAGGTCGTTTGTTTGCTTCTCAAATATTTAAATCCCATCTCATACAACACAGAGGAACGCATGTGCAAGAGAAAGACGAATGAAAATCATTCCATTGAAACCTGGGAACTCTGCCGCAGGCCTCTCACGTCCTCCCAATAGCAATACCACACAACATTCTAATGGCGCATCTCAAGCCCAGTCCTCGCAAGCACAGGTTGCTGTCTCCACTGCCACTGCACCTCCCGTCGTCACTAACACAACTCCAAACACTAATCCTCATGTCACAATCAAACACGCTGGGCGCTGGACTCGTTTTTGGCTCTCTATATGCTGTTCCTCTTTTGAGTATACTGACGGTCATCATTAATCTACCCTGTTTCTTTTGCCATCTTTTAAAGATCTCCTTTGTAATTTCTTATGATTTCGCTGCGCTTCTGCTGAGTATACCCATGGTCATCAGCGATATATTTCGTTCGTTTTCTTGTCAAATGATACACATGTGGATTGGCCCCGATCACATCAAGTAGGTAGCGAATCAGTCTACTGAGCCGACAGAAACACTTGCCTACAAGCCGCCAATGCTTCTCGATAGTCTCGAAAGCGCGACCTCCTCTCCAACCTCAGCACATGTGAAGCTTCGACGAACGCCCACAAATCGGCAGAGGAGGAACAAAATGACCTCAAGCTCTAGAATCTGTCAGAACACGCAAGCATATCGAAAACGAGGATGCTCGCCAGTATCAACTTTTGGAAGCTTACAATCGCATCCAGCACCTGACCGACGAGACGATCCGCTCTGCATAGCGTAGGGTCAATCTTGGTCCGAATACCAATCAGTCCTCCCGAAAATGCAAACTGCAATTGATTGTTCTCAGCGTATGGACGATCCTGCTGAAAATAGGCTTGCACGATTCCGGCCCTGAGTGTCTTTCGTTACGATCCCGGACGAATCTTCACTTCTTGCCTTAGCCCGTAGGACGTCTGCGAGAGAACACCACCTTTGAGCTCATCGATCTCAACACCAGGCTTTTGACGTCAAAGGAACAGACGACGATGAAACCGGGATCGGAAGCAAATTTACGGACCGTGATAGGTATACGCTTTATAATGTATTCGTTGACAGCGTCGATGTTGTATTTTGGTTGTGTATCGGAACGAGATGGGTAATGACTCGACCACTGGCACTGTGCCTGTTACAAAATTAATACAACATTGGATGATCCATGCCACCGATGACCCGAATGCAGCGATTGATTTTGGTACTCAAAAGCCTGGGCTTCCACGATTAAGTCGACCTTGTTCTGAAAAATAATGATGTTTTCCAGCTTCATGATTTCGACCGTGGCCAAGTGCTCCGATATCTACAGCTGAGGCCATGTTTCGTTTCTTGCGATTAGATGAAGAACAGCATCCATGACTGTGGCATGGTTAAGCATGGTAGACATCAGAATATCGTGACAGGGACAGTCCATGAAGGAAACATGGCGAATGAGTTTCATCCTCTGACTGCATCCTGACCGTTCGCAGGGAGGATCGTCTTCCTTGTCTGAGCGGTACTATCGATACTAGCAGCCTGGGCGGAAGCATGCCTCGTTCCCGCATTTGTAGATCTATGAAGGTGGTTCTCGAGATCAACAATCGATCAGATATGAATCAGAAAGGACATACTTTTAACCCAGCTTCATCGTGATCGAACGAGCTTGTTTTCCAATCGTACACTCATGGTGCCAAATATGGCATTTAACACTGTGACGCCGCCGATCGTTCTTGTAGAGATAGCTCGATTGTTCCACTCGGAAAGTTCTGCGTGCCCAAGTCAATTGTAGCCTGGAATGATGGGTTGCTCTTAGACAAACGCAAGCTGCTTAGGTACTGTCAATACAAGAGTGAAAATCGCTCAAAGCATCTGTTGATACATCTACGATATCTCTAGTGTCCTGATGTCAATCATGTCACGAACAGAAGTCATGTCTTTAACTTGCGCAACGATATCCCGATTCGAGGCGATTCTCTTGTATTCTCCGCTGTGTTGCCGCGCTAACAACAATGCGCTGAATGGCTGTCCAAGGCGAACAATCAATCGTAATGCTCGCGAATGAGAATCGGTATCGACCAGTTCATTTTCTGCAAGAGAAAAGGCGAGCGAATTGAGTGACGGAGAGCTAGGAGCAGCCAAATTTTTCATGTTCTGTATATCATCTGGAGGATTAGGCAGCTCGAGTAGGCCACGATTCCATGGACGGACAAGCAAGAATGTCTGCCAAGGGGCCAGGGGTCTTGTCGACGAGAACGGAATCAGCCTGTCTTCTGTGGTGATCAGCAGGTCACCAAGCCCGTCTGTCTTGACTTCATATACGGGTGTCTCCTGGTCTTGACCTTGTCTCCGTCCGACTTCTATGATAGGAAATGCGATACATGGAAGATGCAGTCGGCGGTGGGAGAAACGAGGAGCGCTCAGGTTGTCGAGTGTGTTGTATATTCTCAAAGCCAACTCTACGACCCCAGCACTTCGTAGAGAGGAGACTGATACCTGGATGTCATCTTCAGAGAGAGATGGTAGCACGCATGGCGGAGCTTCGTACGATGTGATGTTGGCTGGCAGACAACTATTGAAGTCAGATGATATTCCAACCCAATCGAGGGCAGTAATGTCGCCCGATCGTCCCACGATCTCCTGCAAGAGTCGCCCGAGTGCGTTTTCCTTCATCTCGCCATAGATTATAGGTAGGTGGACGCCGAATATGCCAAATAACGAGTAGGCGATGTCTTCCTGTAACGTAGTGGTGCGTGTCGACGCCCATCGGAGTTTCTCTCGTGCTCCTCTCATCCCCGGGCGGAAGGCGACGAGGGCCTGTGAATCTATGCCCGTCGCATCCCCCAACTCCTGCATGATTGCAACAGACTCCTTGTGATTAGAAGAGGGGTCGTCTAGATATATGGTCCAATCTGATTGGTAGAAAAGAAGAACTTTGGGTGCAAGGAATTCCGGAACGGTCCATCCCCGCGTGTTCCAAGCGCTCTTTGCCAGTGCGCCAGACTTTGACAAAGGCGGAATATCCGACAGGTAAACGATAGTGAGCGCTGATTGGCGATACCAGGAAAACATGGAATTGAGTGATTTCTGGAGTTCGACGTTGTTATTTTGGTCGATGCAACATGTGTCAACCCATGCCCAGCGATAACCCGCCTTGCGAGCAACTTTGCAGAATGACTGCAACTTCACGATGCCTCCAACTGGATTCAATTTATACACGACCTTCTCCTGGATGTCGTACAGCAGGGGCTCCTTCTCTTCCCATCTATGAGATAGCATGACACAGCGGAAGTACATTGTAACTGATTTTTTGATGCGTTCCATGCGAAGGTCTTTATGTTTCATTGTCAATAACAAAAGCTCCTTGTACCTTGTACTTGATTTGAAAGAAGCAATTTGTGCATCTCGATCGCACAAGTACCCAGTGGAGGTGTTGAGTAGACGAAGTGGGGCGTTTTCCATTTGAATGTGAATGCTCTTTCGTATAGCACCGTCCGCTTCAGGTGGGCTGAGATACTGCTGGCGCAGCTCTGGAGAAAGAGTCAAGCACTTTAATGCATACATTAGTCAGGGCTTACTTCGTATTTGCGTCTCGGAAGCACTATCCAACTTGGAGAGCATGATTTGGAAGATTTCGATTGC
The DNA here is from genome assembly GCF_016758755.1 of Suillus discolor. NCBI lineage: Eukaryota > Fungi > Basidiomycota > Agaricomycetes > Boletales > Suillaceae > Suillus > Suillus discolor. The sequence goes on from NW_024541382.1 coordinate 72,858, forward strand.
TTCGTCATAGCGCCGTGCGCCATGAAACGCTTCGTGCTTCAACTGGTATCCGATATAAGACGATGGGTCGAGTTCGATGACCTACATATGTATATCAAAATTAAGTATTGACCATGAAAAGATAGATGTCATCAACCTTTTCCGCGTCGACAAGTGCTTCCTCCCACAACGCTTGTTTCAATTTTGCCTTACTGCAGTTGACAAATATGGTTTCGTTTGTGGGATCCAGCTCGATCGCCCTCGAATATAGAAGAATAGCCATGTCGTAGTCACTCGCAGCGAATGCAACATCTCCGTTGGCAGCATAGAGCACGCTGCACTTTTTCTCGAAAGCTGAGTGAAATGCGGGTGAAGATGTAGCATGAGTGGCACGATGAGACTTACCAGCGGACCAACGAAGGCAACTGGCTTTCGGGGTGTCATCACTCCTATCCATCATGTATCTGTACGATTCAACGGCTTCCGGAAGTCTACCTGCAAGAAGGAGCGCGTGACACAGGTTTTCATTTGCCGTTTGCCACAAAGACTTGAGGTCCCATCCGAAGAGCTGCATAAGCACGACGTTTAATTAGACAAAACGTATCTTCAGTTGCATTATATTGACGTACCACCACAAAGTCCATATATTGAGATAAAAGGGCTGATTTAGACCAACAAGTACCAACTTTGACAGCGGCTGTAAAGTGGTCAGCCGCTTCGGTGTGACGCGCGCCGTTCAATGCATTGATTCCAAGCTGAACACGTAGATACGCCTGATATGTGTTGTTAAAAAAATCAGTGTCGACGGCACATGAGTATAGGCTGGATCAACACTCACTTCCACGATACCACATGCAAGAGTATCGGCGTTGGGACAAGAGGTGGCCAGCTCTTGGACACGTAGAATTGCATCTTCATAATGATTTGCATTGAACAATGCGATGGCCTGAAAATTGATGAAGTACTGAGGAGTACGGGAGAACTGATTAGCATGCCTTAATTAAGAGAAGACGATGGGTGGTCTTCGAGTCTCTGTCGGTAAACATGGATGCGAGATCAAATGCCCTCATTGCGTCTTTGAAGTGCTTTTTTCCACAGAGGGCGATGCCTTTAGAGGTGTAGCCCGTGAAGGAGGGCTGAATGCTGATAGACTATGCCACCATGAAAGTTAGGATGTTACTTTCTTAAGAAAAGAATCAGTGTATCTCACCATAAGTGCATCACGAAGCGCATAGTCCCACTCGTGCTTTCGTGCCATAACAAATGAGCGGTTGGCATAGGAAATATGGTTGTTGGGATCAGAGTCGATCTCTTGTGTTAGTAGGTCTTCAGCGACAAGCAAATCACCAGATATGCATGCATTGCGGGCTGTCGTGTTTATAGCGATATTCTACATGAAGCATGTTAACACCGTGTTGTAAGAATAACGAGTGAAGCCTTAAAACTCACCTTGGAAGCAGGTAAAACATCCTCTGGTACTGCCCACTCTGATATCTTCTTATTCCCTCCTCCACTAAGAATGTACTCGCCATCCAAGGAGAAAGTGACGCAACGCATCCAGTCAGAGTGTCGGAATATGGCAATAGTTCGTCTATCTGAGAGTTGCCAAAGGCGGACAGAATTGTCATACGATGCGGAGGCGGCCAGGGTAGCTGCAGAGTTGATTGCAATGGCGCAGATTTGCTTATCATGGCCTTTCCAGGGACTCCCTCGGACCTGCTCCCAACTCGTTGAGTCCCACTCTCGTATAGTAGGATCGGCATTTGTGCCTGCTGAGAGAAGGCGTTTGCCATCAGGCGTCCACGCGAGTGACTTGTTGAATGGTCTAATGCTTGCTCGATTGATCGATGTATGAGCCGCGTGACCCTCAAATATTTTAATGCAATCCCTAGTGTTGGGATCCCATATTTGAATGTCTCCGAGTGTCGCAATGGCAAGATGTATACCAGATGGTGAATACCGAATGCAGTTGACATAATCATGACAATCGATAGGTTTGTCTTGCAACCGCCACGTTTTTGTGTTCCAAAGCTTCGTTTTTTTGTCCCATCCGCCAGTAGCCAACACCGCACCATTTGGAGAAAAATCCAACGAATCAATGCCAGAGTGAGCTTGGAAAGATTGGGTGAGAGGTTCCCCAGTGTCCCCGTCCCAGATGATGAGCACCCCCTTCTCATCACCGCTTGCTATTAATTCCCCGTCTCGTGATATCGCCACTGCCCCAACCCAGTCGCAATGTCCTTCCATTTTCTTCAATACCACGCCGTCCTTCAGGTCCCAAAGACGAAGTGTCTTGTCTGCCGAGCCTGTAACCATTCGTCGCATATCGGGGAAAACTGCGACTGCAAGTACCGCGTCCTCATGATCTCCAAATGCTCGATTAGGGTGTGGTGCTTATAATGATGCCTGCTCTGCCTCTTGCACCATTCTTGTGTGGGTGGGTTACTGTCGATTGTAGGGATCGTGCTTTCAGGTGCATTACGTGGACATCTTTGTTGAGTCAAATAAGCGCTCAAAGCCCATGATGACGTCGTTCTTCTGTACGCTGCCATACCAGACCACCGCTGGTCGAAATTCGACACCAATTTGCAATTCTCAAATAGTCAGGCGCTCAAGAAGCATGATATTGCTATTTCGAAAACTATCCGAACGGTTCTACTCAACCAGAGGCTCGAGGCTTCGTGTCATACATGTTCAATATTGATGTAAGGACAGAACTGTTTGATCGACGAACACATTTCTTTCGCCACCTCTTTGGACTGCAAACCTCACCCAAAGGACCGTCAATTTTTCATGTGAAGCAATGCACATCGTGCTCCACCTAATCTCCACATGCACTTTCAATCGCTCAAGCGCTCACCCGTGTGCGCTCGGCAGTCCTCCTATTTGTGTGCGTTCTTCACTTATCTGTGTCTCTAATCCTGCTTTTGCAATTTAGCATTGCCCGCGGCGCATCACCTATTCGTTTGCAAGGGGACGGCTATACACCGCGCTTTCATTCAGGAGTATGACGTCACCTGAGACATTGGAACGCTATTTCCAAGAGAACAGGAAAAGACAACAGCATACGGAACATCACATCCAAAGGTGAGCGGAGCGCTTGTACACCCTTGGCAGCACTTTCCTACCATTCGCACGTGGTCTGACAGACCCGGTTCCATGTCATGGGAAACTGGTCTCCGAGACCCCCCCTCCCGCCCTCTAATAATAGTACGTGCTCTCTCATTCTCTCGCGGGCCTCTGAGACCTACCTTCCCAGAGAGGTTCTCACCAAACTCCCTGGGAGGGTTGTGCACAGTGCAACCTCTTGCACACCTCTACAAGGTATCCTCGTTTGCGGGAGGTGTCCTCCTCCTCCTGAGGCTCGCGTGCCTCCCCATTATTATGTTTATGGAGATCTTACCCTTTCAATATGTTGCCACCTCGTATTCATGTTCTTACATTCACAATGCAATTTGGTTTATGAATATTTTATCTGTAGCACTATATTCCGAGCACCCACATTGGCACGCCACTCAATGAAAAAAATAGGTTTGAAAGTGTCATATAGTGTTAAAACAAGAGGATATGAGAGGACACGCTAGATGGGGTATAAGAGGTACAAGAGGACACGAGGTACACGAGACGCGAGGTACAAGAGGACATGAGATGCGAGGTACAAGAGGATGCAAGGTATGAGAGGACGCAAGGTACAAGAGGGTCCATTGGAGATAAAAGAGGGTGCACAGTAGCACAAACAAGATGTAGCAACACAGATGGATCGTCCATGATAGGCAGGAAGGCGAGTAGTGACTTATGTACAAGGGAAGACCAGGCCCAAACAGTATTAGAGAAGCAAAAAAGTTCATACTAGCATGAGAGACACCTTGCATTTACCTTGGCATGGTTGCTCCTTCATGCTTTTCCTGCTCTGCCGCAGGCAGGGTGAGTGGCACATTGGTAATGGGACTCCGACTCCCTCGAGTTTCATTTGCTCAAGGAGGCTGACACTGATATGTGCGCTCATAGCCAGCATGACCCTCGCGACCGCTTGGATACAAGTATTCTCCACGCATGTCTGGCAGGGGAGGTCCACGCACGCAATCATCAAGAAGCTCACGATCTGGGTATCGAGCCTCATGATAGTACGGTCGCCTATACCTGTTACGTAGACTGTAGGTCGGCGTGTGCGAACTAGGATAGGTCTTCTCAGCGATGACTCGAGTGAGTCTACTGAAGCTGAGCGTGGTCTGGCCTTGACGGAACGTCAAGGATTCCTCCGGCGATCTCGGTAAGACGGCGCTCGTCGAGATGCAGGGCTAGCGGATACGTGCTAAGTCGTATGGGGGCGACTTAGAAGTGCGGTCTCACACAAGGAAGCTGGTAGGCTTAGATGAGCAAGTTCTGGGGATGAACCTAGTAGATTAAAGTAAAGTCTAAGTACAATAATCTGTGTCTACTTATAGGGAAGTACTACAAGTATTCTAGCTCAGTCTGTAATCAATAGTATATCGTAAATCTATGATAACAAGACATGAGGTTCAGATAGCATACATGAGGCTTAACCTCTGATCAAGCATGCTGCGCCAAGGGCAGCTGCGCATAGGTACAGGAAGCGCCAAGCGCGCTCCGGATCTTCATGAAGCGACATGCGTTATGCATGCGCTGATCTAGGGTGACCATGAGGCGTACAGCCTCCATGGATCAGGTACAAGGCCGTCTAGGCCAGGGGCGGGGTCATAGCGCCAGGGGCGGGGTCATAGCGGTCCAGACCGCTGTCTTTCTAGGCGCAGGCGGCGCACCGCCGCGCGGGGAGTCTAGCAGAGCGGGGGCAGGTGTAGGGAGAGCTGGGGCTCTAGTAGGTGTTACAGATCCCTGTAACAATACCCGGTGGCATCACGATAGCCTGTGCTCTCGTGGTGAGCAGGATATGCATATCCTGGTGGGTATGTTTCACCACGGTCGCCATAATATGAATACTCCCTTGGATAAGGGTAGTCACCTTCGAGTCGTGGTCGCCTGGCATATGCCTGCCGGTCTGCCTCCTCGTGGTACATGTACCCACCATGTTGCTCATCACTGGGGTAGTGACGGTCATCACGCAATGCAGGAGAGTTGTCTCGATGAGGGCACAGGTCACGGGCGTTATTGAGTGGGAGGTCGCGGAAGTCACTCACATGATGAGGCTCCCTGGAGTGACCACGATTGGGAGGATACTGATTGTCGTGGGGCTCATGTGAGTGTGCTCTATTAGGATCACGATCACGAGGGTCTGGTGCATCATGGCCAGAAAGGGAGGGACTGAGACGAGTGTCCTCCAACTTTGGTGCACATGATGGATTTTGAGGTAGCGGAAGAGGGACATCTGGGACATGGACAGACTGCCCATTATCTTCTGTAGGACCCACATGATGATCTGATTTGAGTGGGGAAGACGGCACCACTGAAAGAATAGGTGCTTCCGTGACTTGTGTAGAGGGCGGACGATCAACAGCCTCGGAGGTCTCAGGGTGCATGGCTCCAGGAGATGGTTGCTGTTCGTCCCCTGAGGATTCTACAATGAGAGGATACAAGCGCCCTCCCTTGGCACGAACCTTGCCTGCAGCCTTCACACTTGGTTTCTTCTCAACAACTGTCTTCTCCTCTAACTTGATCGATTGCACATGTTTCTTCATAGCTCGTATACCACCTTTAGCCTGCAACTTCTGCTTGCGTGAGCATGATGAATCATTGTGGTCCGCATTGTCCTCACTGGGGGATTCGCCATCAGAAATGTCGAGGGGATGGTCAGCACCAGGCTCGTTGACACCATCTGGACTGGATAAGACCTGTATTGGAGTTGGCACTGGTTTGGTAGGGGGGGCGCTTCACAAGCTTGAAGGGACGTGATGGAGGTACAACTACTTTGAGACGTAAATTGGATTTGGGACGTATGGTAGTCGTGGAGTCCATGGATGCGACATCTCCATCATCATCCTGGGTGCGAGATGATGAGGCGACCTTTGGCTTCTTCTTCCTGGTTGCGGCAGAGCTGGATTGAAGGCGTGGAGGGCCATTATAATCAAAAGTTCCGTTGACAAACATCCGCCTCGTATTTGGAAAGGGAGAGCCTACAGGAGGTGCCTCGCCAATGATGACAGGCTCTTTGGAGGCTATGATAGCAGCTGTCAAGTCATTATGAGCTAAAGCAATCCCACAAAAATATTGGCACATACCTTTGGTAGCATTTGTTACTTTGACAACACGCATTGTCTTCGCCTTCAATGCATGAGCGAGCACATTGACCTCATGTTGTGTAAGTCCTGCAACACCTTTACTTCGTGAATTAGTATTGTGAGACTCTCCTGGCATCAAACTCAAGTGCGCGGGATACCCCTCGATGCGTAGATGATCATTTGTGAGTGAACTGGCCATCAAGATCCATGGGAAGGGTCTATCTGCGAACTTGCCACCAAGGTCTGCTGAAGAAAAAAATGTCAGAATCTCACTGTGAGATGTGACGTGCTACGAACCAACTTGTTTGATTAGCCCAGCCTTGAGCAACTTCAATGCATCTTTCTCTTCACCTGCCTCAGATGAGCTCACATCCAAGACCTCTATTGGTGCCTGCTCTCGATCGCCTTCGGTGGCCTTGAAGGCCTGTTCCACAGCAGCAAGCGAGGTGGTGTTGTATACATGGGCTTTCATATGCCCAATGATGGCATCATTACTGGCTCGGCAGCGCTTCTCAAAGAACTACGGAGGGTATTAATAAATATGAGAAGATTTCGAGGTGGGCAACACTTACGCCACCAGCACCGGGTGTCATGTGAACATGGCCAAGTGATGAGTCTTCATTGACGATATTACCACACATAATGAGAGCGGCCTCAAAACCTTGCCTGGCTGCAGCTCCATCAAGCTGCAAATAGAACATCCAGCTCGTCAAGAAAATATTATGAAATCAGAATGAGATCACTCACAATACTTCCTACCCTCCTGTAGAGCTTCTGGAATGTTTGCGTGCGCTGCGCAATCGTTTGAGGAGCATCGGACAGCATGTTGAGTTCCTTGTAGGTATCGAGGATGTCCTGATAAGAATCGGGGTAGGTTTTCTTGAAGAGCTCGTAGCACCGACAACGAACACCGGCACCTATCAAATCAATGATCAGCATTGAGCAAACAGCGCACAGAATAAATGGACCACTTACTAGGTGTCATCGAAGCATCCTGGGGAGGAGCATCTTCACCGAGCCTTGCAAGTTCCTGGCGCATGCGGTCCTTGAAGTACCCCGCATAAAGGTTCCAGTAGTTGGTAGAGTTGATCACTCGACCTCGACTCTTCATCCACAGATTGATTACCTGGTAGGAAGGCATGTTCGTATTTTTTGCAGTGTTAATGACGATGGTATCCAATACAGCAAAACCCTCATCAAGTGTGGAGTTTGTCTCTGCTGAACGTCAACCACCAACAGGTGCACCATCATCGTCCATCATGAAATCGGACTCGATATGAGATCCTCCAGTGGTTGATGTACTGAACATGACTGCATGCTGACCTGACCCACTGGCAGCAGATGGAGCCAAAAGTTCTGCAGGCTTGATGGGAGTTGGCAGGATAATATGTGTTCTTGGCACAGCTCCTTGAGCTGGCAAGGAGTTTACTGGCGCTATGGACAAAAAATTCCAGGGCCCATCCGGCCCACACATATTCACGGCATTTTTCACTTGAGGTTGCAGACCTCCCTGAGAGCTTGGACCTGCAAGTGCAGGCATGAGAAGAGGCGATGTTGGTAACTGAGAATAGGAAGCCAGAGGGCTGGGAGAGGTGCTGGGAGCCTCATGTTGCATCAGAGGTGACAGCACAGACCACAAAGGCCGGGCTCTGGACGGTATTGTGAGGTTGTATGGAGCCATGGAGTCTGAATTTGGAGTGCTATACTGGGGCTGCTGGTGGAAAACATCTGTATTTTGAGGCATAGCCGGCTGCTGGCCAGTGGGTGCCAAAGTGTTGGCAAATAGATCTTGCACCTGCACAGAACACTGCACAGGTGCATCCTCAACCAAAGGAGTATTGTGACAGCTATTTTCAGCAGAGTGAATGGAATCTAGTAGCAAAAGTAAGGTCAGAAGTATGGCAGAAAAGTTTTTGATGAAGACTTACTAGCAACAAGCCATTAGCAGTCTGGTCACTGGAGGCGCAAGCTGCTTGACGTCGAATAGCAGCATCCCTTGCAATACCAACATCCCGCGATGTTGGCTTGATGGTGCTATGCAGTCTTGATGGAGTGAGTTCTGTTGGCATATCCCTATATCGACCACCTCCAAACTGTTCCCGAAGATATTCTTCCTGCGCATATTCTTCCTGCGTATATCCAGAACCCATAGTAGCAGGCGATGATGCAGGAAGGTATGGGGGAGGTGAGGACACCTGGTCGTCGGGAGGGTCAGAGTAGTAATCTGATAGATTAAGCATCATGGCCTTCGCACAAGATCAGAAAAAATGACATGTAATGAAGAAAACACTTACCTGACTTGCTGATCCAAATGAGTAGGTGATCTACGAAAAGTAGATGCACATAAGCTGAGGTCAACATGACCATGAAGTTGTTGCTCACCAATAGTACACAAGAACATATTACTAATGCAAGTAACACAAGTTAGACTGATATTCAAGTGCATCGTAAGTATAGGCCTCGTGCAAATGAGAACTGAGAGGGCATTGCTTACCTGGTTGAGAGGGCAAAATTTTGAATGGATGCACAAAACACTAGGTAAGCGACTGGGAATCCGGAAGGTGGGTGAAAAAAAAAACAGGGCATGAAGCACCCGCATGAAGCCTGATACTTATGAGCGGCCTGATTTTAATTTTATTCAGACCAAACAAGTTAGAACAATGGGCAGAAGCGAAAATAAATGTATGAGACATCACAATGGTTCGAGAGTGGTAGCTGAGGAGGGTGTAGAAGGCGAATTCTAGGCCTTTTGGAGCCTCCAGAGAGGACTCAGAATTGATTACTAAACATCACGTTGGCAACGAGCAGAAATATAGAAGTACAAATAAATGTACAGGATATTACAAAGATCCAAGAGTATTGGCTGAGGAGGGTGTAGAGGGCGAATTGTAGGCCTTTTGGAGGCTTCAGCAAGGGCTCAGAATGAGAGTAAATTGATTACTAAAGATCACGTTGACAACAGGCAAAAATACACAAGCAAAAATCAACGTACAAGACATTATGAGGGCCCAAGAGTGGTGAGGAGGGTGTAGAGGGCGAAATGTGGGCCTCTTAGAGGCTCCGGAGAGCTCTGAATGAAAGAACTTTCGTTACTAAATATTGCATTGAGAAAATAATGATGCTGAAACTTTACTTCATGTCAATGGGAGGACAAAATTAGATCAGAAGCTCAAGCACTGATTTTCTTGAGCTACATACATATACTATTTACGTTTAGTATTACCGATGTCTAAGGTGTTTCGCAGGACGAACAACAGTCTCACTAACTTGGGAATCCTTGTCCTCATAATCATCTTCATCGTTAGTACTAACATCTTCAGAGCTGGATTCTCCCTGGATAGAAGCGATGGCTGGGATAAGATCTCTTGCAGAGGTAGTAGATGGTTTGTGGAGTGCTCGAGAAGCTGGCCGAGGTGGCGGCCGCGTGATTTCCACAATGACTTGGGCATGACAAGAAGAGGTGTGTAAGTGAGGCTGATCTTGGATAGAAGAGGCGGGTGAAGAAGAAGGGACATGACAATGGGGAAGACCTTTTCGGTCAATGCGGCCATCAGCGAAAACACATCGCCCACGGGAGTGCGTGGAGCAAGCCAAGGGGGTGTCCCCAATGACAACAGGGTCTTTGGAGGTGGTGAGCCGTGTATGGGCAGCATCACTTGTAACTGCTCGGATGGTGAGGGTGCCTGCCTTGAGACAATTGACAAGATTGACGCAATGTTGTTGGGTCAGGTCATGGATGCCTTTGCTTTGAGAGAGAGTTGGTCACAGCTCGCTGGGCATCAAAGTCTCTTCAGGGTAATTAACAAGGACATACCCAAGATGAGCTAATTCTTTGGGGAGTGTTTTCCAGGGGAAGTCAGCAGTGGTGCGCCCATGCAGGGTCCCGCCTGTTACGACACACGGTCGTGTGTGACTAGGATGATCTAAACAGCGACAACCACGACAGTGGTACCGAGTGCTGAGAGTCGTCGGCCTTTACAGACAAGCAAAGGTTGCATACTTGAATGTAGCTTGTGGTGGTTTAACGAGGGGTTACGCTGAGATGATAGCGGTTTACAGACAGTGAGAGGCGTCACTGAAGGTACGAGTCGATGTCAAGCAGGTAGCTTTAGCGGGACAAGGAGTTCAAGGGTAAACCTAGTAAGATTAAAGTAAGGAACGTCTACTTTAATCTTCGACCTTATATAAGGCTAATCTTCATATCTAAGCTCAGCCTAAAGCTGGGTTCTAATCTGCTTATCTACATGAGTCAGAGATAGCGTCCATGAGGCGGGCTTCTATCGTAGATAGGATCCATGAGGCATCCTTCTATCAGTGCATGAGGCAACACGAGGCTTGCCTTCTATCTTGATAACATAAATAGGTCTTCTAGACCTATGTCGTCATGTGTCGTCATATGCGGTCCAGACCGCTTATCTAAGCCGGCAGTTGCCGCTTATCTTCTATCATCATCTATCGTCGTCTATCGTCATAGAGGTGGTGAGGCTCCAGTATCGTCTATAGCCGTGCAGTGGCAGAGGGCTGTTCTGGTGGCAGGGGACTCATGCACATAATACAGTGACATATCACCTTACTTACTGGCCAGCCCACCTTGACATTTTCTCCATGTGACATGGGCCAGCCCACCATGGGCCCACTTTATGAGTGTATGTCGGTGTACATGGGTGGGCCCGGCAGTGCTGTGTACCATATTGTTATGGGCAGGCCCACTGCCAATATTCTTCGAAACATTGCAGTGGGCTGACAGGGGTCTGGATGAAGTAGACTGTGTTTACAGCTGGGCTCGCAGTAATGAGGAACAGGGATGATTCAACAATTCCAAGTGGGCCCATGAGTTTCCGAGATGGCTGGAATACTGGCGCCGATGAATTGCCAGCGGCCAAAAAAATGAGGCATTCTGGCGAATGTAAAAGTAAACCAGTGAGTGGAAATACCACCACCGGCGAATGTAGTGGTGATGAAATGATGGTGGATCATAAGGTCAACGACCACCGGCGTATGTAGCGGACTACCGGACGTGCAAAAGTAATCAACGGCCGGCGGAGATCACTCAGCGCACCGGCGATGTAGTCCGGCGGGTCCTACCAATATGCTTTGATGCAGCTGGTGGGCCCACACGGTAGGCAGAATAAAGCAATGGGCTCATTGTTGGTGGGATGTATGGAGTGGTGGGCCCAAGCAGATACTTCTTTATATGTGGCTGAGCTGGGGCCATGGCGATAAGGTGCCCGAGGGAGCCCATATCGGGTCTCCTGAAATTGAATAGGCCCAGGCCCCGTATGTGTGGCGGATGGGTGGGCCTGGAGCACCACATTCATGAACACCGCTGGGCCCAGCTCTCTATCTCGGAGCTCATGGGCCCGCATAATCATAATGAAACCCCAAGGGACATTAGGCAGACGCACGGGCACGGAGGTGTCTGGAGTGTATACCGTCAGGCCTACGCCCTGTATAGCAGTGGCCGGGTGGGCCCAATGACGCCAGGTCGATGCAATGGGCCCACCCCGGGTAAGCCAAATCAGCACACAGGCCCAGGGGAAACATCTTAAATCAGGGGTGGGCCCATATCACATCTAACGAGCAGAACGGGCCCAGTCTTGGCTAACGGGATTAACAGGCAGGCCCAGTGGGCTGCACAACATCCACTGATAAACTTAAACCAGCGATATGGCGCCGAATGGCATTGACAATTGCCGATACATCTATAGATGGGTCCAGAAGTTCGCCGATGCATGTATGGAACTGAGGGATCAATGACTTTGAAGAAATCCCCAAATGTACTATATATACCCCAATTCTATGTGAATTCCATCGCATCGGTAACTACAGATTTGTACCTTGAATAATCACCTCGAGGTACATCTACAAATTCATGAATATCATCCCTCATGTACCACACCCAGCCAACTCGATCGCCGTTCATCCAGTTAACCCCATGCCTAACAATTCTTCCCGAGGTGCCAGCCATGACACCTGCATCATAGGCAATTTCAATGCCAATATTTGGCATCTTCATTTGTGCCGATGTATAACCACCGACGCTGGTCATTATGTCAAACCATTGAGCGTGGGATAGAGCATCTCGGTGCAAGGGAGTATACTGGTTGCACATAACGGCGACGACGGTAAAGACAGATGCCCATTCTCTGAGCTGAGTCCCCATGGTCTGTGTTTGATGAGTACTTGCCCAAACCCCAAGCCCCAGTTGTGTTGTCAATGATGACCAATAGAGACCGGAGTGCATGACTCTCAATGCAGCGGCAACAAGGGCCGCCGGTCTGCACATTGCCCGACAGTAAGCCGCACCATCGTCGCTTTTAAGGGTAGCCGACACTTCAGGCTGAAACTGTGGAGCCTATGAAGAAATCAGGCAAGAATATTCTGTTCCAAAAGTCAATGCACCAGATGAGCTTGCAGGAACCACCCCGGCGATAGATTTATGCACCCTGAGGTAAGGCCATGTTCGCTGATTTGAAAATTGGATTCATGCGTACACCATGTGTCCTTCGGCATGTACCACGGGGAT